>NC_092367.1:14503691-14614362 GCF_030848805.1 Temnothorax longispinosus | reverse complement strand
GTCATTTGGTCGTAAAAGAAGAGGTTACCTGGAAAGTTTTCCGGGAGTTTTGAAAATTGGTAATTAATTATATATTTCGATGTGCTCTTTCCGAATTTCAACTTTGCCACCTCGTATCTTTGCCGCTCGTGCCGCCATATTGGAAAAATGACGCCTAAAAGCAGTTTTTTGACAATATCTCCTTTCCGACTCATTCCACGATAAAAACATTGATATACAAAATAAAACTAGAGAAAATTTCCTACAATTTATGTAATAACCTTTTTTCCGTAAAATTAATAGTTTTGGCGTACGAGCGCCGTAAAGTGTAGTTCAACACGCGTTTTGGCTTAAAAACTCATTTCCACACCACCTTGAGGTAGAGTAAGCGGCGCGTTTTTTTTTACCGTGGTATCCCCAGTAGGCCTAGTCCACATGCAATTCACTATTCTAAAATTTAGCGCATTCTTCTTCGCTTCGCTGTTCTTGATGGACCAGGTGTTGCGAGTTCATCGTCATTAGTACTGATCGAAACGTCACAGACCGAAATTTCTTCCACATCATCCGCGATGGGATTATCATTTTCATCGCAATCCTCTTCGTTCTCGATTTTATCATACGTTTGCTCGAAAATAGTCTCCGTTTCTTCTTCTTCGTCGCTATCTTGTGATGGAACTTGCGAGTTATCACAGGTACCACTACAATTCGTGCATATAACGGAGCACTAAATAAATAAATAAAAAAGATGTCAAAAAAAATGTCAAAAAGCCTGTGAATGCAGAAAGGCTGGGTTAAAGTGCTCAGTTATATGCACGAATTGTAGTGGTACCTGTGATAATTAACTCGCAAGTTCCATCACAAGATAGCGACGAAGAGGAAGAAACGGAGACTATTTTCGAGCAAACGTATGATGAAATCGAGAACAAAGAGGATTGCGATGAAACTGATAATCCCATCGCGGATGATGTGGAAGAAATTTCGGTCTGTGACGTTTCGATCAGTACTAATGACGATGAACTCGCAACACCTGGTCCATCAAGAACAGCGAAGCGAAGAAGAATGCGCTAAATTTTAGAATAGTGAATTGCATGTGGACTAGGCCTACTGGGGATACCACGGTAAAAAAAACGCGCCGCTTACTCTACCTCAAGGTGGTGTGGAAATGAGTTTTTAGGCCAAAACGCGTGTTGAACTACACTTTGCGGCGCTCGTATGCCAAAACTATTAATTTTACGAAAAAAAAGGTTATTACATAAATTGTAGGAAATTTTCTCTAGTTTTATTTTGTATATAAATGTTTTTATCGTGGAATGAGTCGGAAAGGAGATATTGTCAAAAAACTGCTTTTAGGCGTCATTTTTCCAATATGGCGGCACGAGCGGCAAAGATACGAGGTGGCAAAGTTGAAATTCGGAAAGAGCACATCGAAATATATAAAATTATTAATTTTCAAAACTCCCGGAAAACTTTCCAGGTAAAACTACCAAATGACTGGACTAAAAGAAAGAATGGCCGAAAAGGACATCTTTGCAACCTGGGTCTAAGAACGTTATAAATCAACCACCAGTTTAATCTTCAAAAGTCTTACTTCCACCTCTTCACCTCAAATTAGGTCTCATAAAACAATGGGTGAAATCTCTAGATAAAAAAGATAAGTGCTACTTGTATCTACAAGAAAAATTTATTAATGTCACTGAAGCGAAATTAAAGGAAGGAATTTTTAATGGACCTGAGATACGCAAGATGTTAAAAGACGAGACTTTTGTCACCAAAATAAAAAATAATGAAAAAGCAGCATGGCTAAGTTTTAAAAATGTAGTAGAAAATTTTCTTGGAAATCACAAAAGTCCAGATTATGAACAAAGAGTTGCAAAAATGGTAGAAGACTATAGAAAACAAGGCTGCTTAATGAATCTAAAACTGCATTTTTTAGATTCTTATATAGACTATCTTCCCAGAAAATTTAGGTGATTTTAGCGAGAAACAGGAAGAAAAATTCCACCAGGACATTAAATCAATTGAGCATCGATATCAAGGCAGGTGGGATGTGAACATGATGGCTGATTTCTGTTGGAATCTCAAACGAGATATTCCTGTGGAAAACAGGAAACCTAAAAGACAGCCATTGCGCAGATCTTTTGAAACTAAAAGAGTAAGATACCATAAAAAAAGGAGTAATTCTTCTATTACAGTCGTATCTTTTTATAACTGAACTCTCCATAACGAACTTACTTGTGGTTAGAGGATGCGAAGGGCTACATGGGACTGCATTAGTGAGATTTACGACTGTGTGAGTGACGTAATCAGACCAGTCGCAGGTATTAGGTTGAAAACCCTAAAAAGGCGAAATTTCTGGGTTAGATACGTATCTATAACGCCGGAATAAATTCGTTGCCCACCGTCACCACGTGGAGGTACCCTGGTTGCAGAAGGATCAAGTCATGGATATACTTTGACTATTGTGGTCTTGGACGTCAAATATATAAGATTTGTACTTTCTCAGAGTCATGTGGGAAAAACTGCATTTTTAGTGTGATTATGTTATGATCTGACGTCAGATTCGTATTCAGCGAAACCCCAAAAACCCTCGAGTAACAAATTTTAGGTGAATCTGGTCAATTTTCAAAAACTCATCGGGTATACTAGATCTGCCATTTTAAATTTTGGAAAACTGACATCAGATTCGTACTCAGCGACAACAAAAACCCCCGAGTACCAAGTTTCAAGCGAATCGGATCAATTTGAAAAAACATCCGCTGGGTATTGGGTCCGCCATATTGGATCTGCCATTTTTTATTAAAAAATCTAGTCAATTGTTATGTATTTCAAGCTTTTGAATCCGAATCCACGGTCAGAATTTCAAAACTAGCTCGCGCTTTTTCATTATGGCTCAAAATGTACTAAAAACGTATGTTTTTTGAGATTAGAAAAAAAAACACGAACCAACTTTTGAATTCTGACCTCGGATTCGGATTTAGCGACCCAAAATACGTAAGAATTGACTAGTCCGCCAGACAGAAAAAAATTTTTTTTGTGGGGGATTACCTATAATCTGTTTAAAGCTGGGTATACACTTAGAGAGCACAAAAAGCCATAAACATTTCGTACAAATGTTTTGTCGTTACGCCTTATATTTTCGAAGATATTCGCTAAAAACTATTAAATCCGTTATTTTCAAGGGGTTGTTTCAACCCCTAAACGTCGAGATACGCAGCTAAAAAAAAATACGTATCTAATGTTTTTGATGCTCTACAACATATCCAAAGCGCATCCAAATCGGTCGTTATTTTCAAAAGGTTGTTTCAACCCCTAAACGTCGAGATACGCAGCTAAAATAAAATACGTGTCTAATATTTTTTGATGCTTAACAACATATCCAAAGCGCATCCAAATCGGGTAGGGACATTTCCGACCGTTCCCTTGTTAGAGAACGAACAGCAAACGCGAACGTTCGGACATTATTAGCATTTGTGTTTCTTGGTTGTTCGTTCTTTTTTTTCGGTTGCACCAAACACCAGAATTCGACCACATTCGGTGTTTGCTGCATTTAACAGTTTGAGATTTTTTGTTATATTTGTTGAATAATGACAACAAACGTTTAATTGCGTTTGTTCGCTGTTTGTTCGGTGTTCGTTCGCTAACAATAAGTGTATTATACTCAGTTTAAGAGTTTGAAAAGTTATTGTTGGGATATTATAGACGATAAGAGCTTAGTAAGATAACCTCAGTCTCAGTGTTTTTTAAACTTTGAATAAAAAAAATGCATTGAGATAGTGTGCGAGTGAGAGAGTGAACGAGCGAGAGAGTGAGTGAGCGAGAGAATAAAAGAGCGAGTGAGATAGCTCTCATCGGCGCATTGCTTTTTTCGCGCGTCCGGCGATCGACGACGTTATTGTTATTTCGCGGCAAATTTGACAGCACGATGATAGTTCGTTTTAGTGGGATGTACATACATACAGGTGTTTTGTAAATCTTGTAAATGTGAACGATTATCCTTTTGTATTTTGCGATTCGTGAATTGAGTGTTCATGCACGTTCCCTAAGAGCAAATGTATATTCTGAGAATGTTCAGAGGATATTGTAAAGTGTAAGATATTTTAAGCATGTTCTCAGTATATTAAGACATTTTTAAATTTTACAGATATACGGGATATTAATGCTGTTAGGGTTGTGTGACAAGAAATATAAGGGTGAAACTAAGATTAGTAGATTAATATAAAGTAGATTTATACCCGGTACCTAAACATCAATTAATACATTAAAAAGGAATATAATTTGTTGGTATATAGAATATTATCGTTGCAATTAGTAAATTGTAAATGTAAGATAACATAATAAATAAATAATCTTATATGTAACCTTATATGTAACAAAAAAACAATAACTTATACGTAATATAAAATACAAATTTGATTTAGAGTATCATTTTGTTAATCATAAAAATTTAAAAATGTAAACGTCTGAAGTTATTTATACATTGCTGGACATTATTTTTATGTAAAATCTGCATTATATTTGATAATACACTCCGTCAAAGTCTTACTTACTCTATTAGATATTTTGTATGTTTCCGATTTAATATAATATGTACGTACACACATAATAGGTACATATTTTATAGTGTGTATATTTAATACATAAAACATAATACACATAATAGTTCTTCCTATAAAGATTCTTTTCTAATATGTTATTATATATTTTATAAAATTTATATAATTTATATATAATTCATATTTTTTATATATTTTAAATATTTTAAATATTTTATATATTTATTATATTTTATTTATATTTTAATTTTGTGACCGATAATAACACGTATGCAAAGTGTTACTATTATGATGCAATTGACAATCGTTTTGTAAGCAAATAAAACCTTTCCTTTGCTTTCTACAATGTTCATTAACTCTCCAGTAAGCAAGAAACGTCAAGAAACATTTCAACTACATTACATTAATGTTAAAACGTTGCTGTAATGTAGTTAAAATGTTTCATGGTGTTTCTTGCTTACTGGGTCGGTATTTGCTTCAAAGACTTAAATTCGTTTTACAGACAGGGATAAATTTTACACGAAGTTGATCAACGCGAATTACTAAATCAATTTTCGGCCGAAGGTTCTTTAAATAATCAATAGGCTCTAAGTAGAAATTGTGTACCAGAGGAGCTATCATCGCCTTAACTTCCAGCATAGCAAATCGTTGACCTATAATTTGGTACATATCGTAATCTGTTAATATAACATGGTATTACACATCAGGATATAAAAAATACAGCTTATCGATGCAGTTACGTGGTCCTGCACTGAATGGTAAATACGAATAAGGATGGCGATGTCGGATCTTCTCAGGCAAGAATCTATCAGGATCAAATACTTCTGGATTTGACCAAAAATTGGGATCTCTGTGGACTCCGTAAATGTTAAGATGCAACAATGTTCCAGCAGGTACCAAATATGACTCTAGAAAACATAATGTATAATTAAGACTAAAAAAAAAATAATTTAAGCTGTATTAAAATTTTAAAATTGAATATACATATAATACAACGTAAGAATAATTAATAATTGCTTATAATTTGCAAGATAAAAAGTATATCCAATTAATGTAATTATTATTTAAATTTTATTAAGCATTAGATACTTAATATTATTTTCTGAAAATATTATATGTTGTATTAGATGAAGTTTTGTATATAAAATTTTGAAATATTATAGAAATAAATTTATCAATAGAGAAATATACAAATTTTTGAATCTTTGAAATATACGGGAATGTTGCCTTTTAATGACGTGTTGCGTAATTATTTAAAAATTTATACAAGAAAAAAATTGATTAGATGCATACGTAATTTTACGTCTTCTCCAGCAATTCGTGATATTGCAAATACGCTGGGATATAAGCGCAATGCTTCTTTTATACATCTGTCCAAATATGGTAGGTCTTGCAATAATTTCATAGTAAACTTCTGCTCATTTTTTTGCAAGGCAGTATTGACTTCGTTCCTGACACGATCCTGTATCATCATTGTTAATTAAAAGGCTTCTGTTGGTATTGTGATGGTTATACGTAGAAACAAATATATCTAGGAAATATTTATTTTACAAATGTTTTGATTAATTTATTTGAAATATGTGTATATAATAAATTGCACTTAAGATATAACAAAATATTTGAAATATGTGCGTACGCTTAAGTGTGTGCGTGCGAATATTTTCTATACATCTATTAATTCAAAAAAGCAAATCGTGTTACATACATATACACATATACAAACTTAAAAAATATTTAAAAAATTAGATATTGATTCGTATTTAATCGTCTGTTTGTATACATTTTCTTTGCAGCCTCGGAGTGTATACGTGGGTCTATCACGTTGGACGCTATTTTTCTCTAAAGTATTTTAAAAAATCTGTTGAAAAAAAATTCAAGAAACCTCTGTCTACACTGTAGTTGAAGATTTTATAATCATTTCGATAAACATCGTTAATTTATTATTTTCTGGAAAGCTCGCAAGTTTTATAGTTATAAGCAAATATCATTTTGGCTCGGACGCCATAAACTCACGTATACAGACGGAAGATTAATAAATAACTTTTGGAATCAATTAATTAACTTCTTTGTCTTGGAATAGCAATTTACATTTGAAGATACCTGAATGTCCTTATGCTCAGCTAATAGTGCCGAAATGAAGCACAGACCCATCGCTGTAGTATCATGACCCTATAATCGTATACATCAATGTATTATAATATATGTATCTATAAATAATGAATAAGAGAGGTTACAAAAGAAATTATGTACCTCAAACATAAAAGTGTCAACTTCCTCCCTAATATCTGAATCAGTCATAAGGCCATCACGAGATGCCGCTATTAGAAGATCTAACATTGCAAGCCGTTTTCTTCGTACTAAATCGAAATATGTAAATACGTTTATATCAAATTAACAGCTCAATTCTTCTGCGACGTTTTCATTACATAAACTTGACGTTATAAATTTAAACTATAAGTATAATATTTATAAATTGTAAAATATAATATAATAAAATATAATATTAATAAAATTAAACACCAACCAGATTTAAAGAATAGCAATAACTGATTAAATTACGTACTTTTTACCGGTTCTGCGTCATCTCTTTTTGCCGACGTGTCATTATCAAAATTTTTAAATATTTTTAAATATTGACCATTAGTGCGATCATGATAAACTTTTCTTTCAGCAATTATCTATGTATAAAATACATTAACATTATAATGGTTCTTCTATAAATACGTTAATAAAGTGTTGTTAACATTTACAAATTATAATTTTTCTACACTAGAATTACGTTGTAATTTCTTTGTATTGTAATAATTCTAAATAAATAATATTTAAATATTATATTAAGAAGCATTTTTGCATACTCGTTTAGTAAATCCATGTAATATCTTCAGCATCTTTTTTTGCTCTTTACCTTTCGACGTCAACGAGAATATCCAATCGCTGTACAGCCATTGCCTAAATAGTCTATCTAAATAATTAATAAATGTTAGGCATGTTACTTTAAGAAGATAATAATGTAAATTTGGAAAACATATACTTTTTTAATTTGTTTCTATTTCTTTTTAAATAGATAATTTAACATACACGTAATTTATACATTTCTAATTAATAAAAGTGGTAATTTACCTTTACATTAAGTATTGTATTATTATACTTACCTGTTCATATAATTATACAATACGAATTTATATTTTAATTAAGACAGAATATAAATATACAGTTATTTATAACTAATAAAACATGAATTATTATACCTGTAAATAAAAAGTTCTCCCATCCGATGAACCGCTTCTCGATACTGCTGCTGGAAATCACCGAGGCCTCGTAAAGAAGTGCCCATGGCAGTTTCTGCAAACGCATTTGTAAAAGTATCAAGATAATAATATCATATATATTTCAAAATATGTGTGGCTGTCAAAATTACGAATCAGTATCTATGTTGTGACATTCATACTTACAGTTTTAAAAATTTGATTTTAGTGTAATTTTATTTATCAATAGCAATAAAATTTACAGTTAAAATATTCAATTATGAACACATCATACCACATATTGCATTCAGCGTATGTTCACTAAAAAATGGTACTAAATTTTTCACAACTGTGCTTTCTGCATTTTTCAAAGATTTGGACATGTTTTCACCTTCTTCGATCAAAATCTGAATAAACTGCTGTAATATATTGAAATGAAATGTGGGAGTTAATATCTTTCGTCGTGAATGCCACTTGGCGCCTGAAACATAAATAACATGTTACACAATTGTGGAATAACAATGTGAAACAAACATTGCAGTGTGATATGTATATTTTTTACTTAATTTGAAATTTATTGATTTTTAATAATCATATTACAAATGTATTTTTTTTTTGTGATATGTGTTTAAACTTTTACGATGGCACATTGTGTAATATAACGTATAAGAAAGAAATTTTTTTATACGCTTATTATCTTCTTTTATAATATTTATATTCAATGTAATTATATCAATTATTAATTTATTTTTATATTTAATAATACAATTATTTTTTTCATGATTGATATGAGATGTTGTAAACATATATGTAAATTTAATTACTGTGTGATATAATATATGCTTTAAATTTAATTATACAGATTTATTCTATTATCAACAAAATTGAAACTTAAAACAAAGGACCCCGCAACGATCTATAAGGGTTTTGACTCCCAGTCAAATTTAACAATAACGTATAGGATAATATAGTTTATAATATGCTGATAAAAAATGTCCATAGGCACCAAGCCCAAAAATGGACAGTTTCCGAGATATAAGGCATTAAAGAGTGGAAAAATGAGAGTTTCAGGTTTCAGCTAATGGCAGTTTGCAACAGGAATATATCATGATAAGTCATATTTTTTTTTATACTAAACCCACACGCAGGTAGAAAAAGAGAAAGAGAGTTGTTTGTGTATGTGTGTGTGTTCCCAAGGCACAGATAAGGACCCCACGATTTGTCACTCCCGTAATCACACACACACACACACACACACACACACACACACACACACACACACACACACACACACACACACACACACACACACACACACACACACACACACACACACACACACACACACACGCACACGCACGCACGCACACGCACGCACGCACACACACAACAACTCTCTTTCTCTTTTTCTACTTGCGTGTGGGTTTAGTATCAAAAAAGATATGACTTATCATGATATATTCCTGTTGCAAACTGCCAATAGCTGAAACCTAAAACTCTCATTTTTCCACTCTTTAATGCCTTATATCTCGGAAACTGTCCATTTTTGGGCTTCGTGCCTATGGACATTTTTTATCAGCATGTTATGAACTACATTATCCTACATTATTGTTAAATTTGACTAGGAGCCAAAACCCTTATGGACCGTTGCGGGGTCCTTTAATAAAAAGGCAAAGCAAAATTTAGTAAAACATGTACCATTATTTATATTAATATCGTGATGTTACCTCCACTAGTGAGAAGACCAGTACCGAACCACGGATGTAAAATATCATAAAAAATACTCTTTTCGCTATGTTTTGTGCTGCTTAATATTGTCTAAAATTACAGAAAATATTAAGTTAAATGTTATTTAATTTGGACGCCATTTAAATAATCAATTAATTAATTTCACAAGTATTTTAAATATTTAATTATCTCTGAAAGATGAATGAATAAGAGATAATCATCTTTAATTTTAAATATACAATTATTTCAGACTTTTGACGAACAAATATATTTTTTCAAAATAAAAAAAAAACAAAAAAATAAACACCTTATCGTCAATATATCAATACTAAAAAAGCAGAATAATATTTCTTTCATATTTCACCTCTAAATCATTCGGATGACGGATGGATATTACGGGAAAAAAGAATCCCCAAACTTTTCCAATGGGATAAAACTCGTCAGTTAAGGTAATCAGAAACTTCCATAATTCTTCTAAAAAATGTATGTATAATGTTTGTTATGTAAGTTTACGGAAATATTATAAATATTGATCGAAATATGTATGATTGATTTTATCGTTATATTGATATAATGTACCCAGATATTTTATTCCTCAAATAACTTCAGTAATAAAAAAATGAATGATATTGTTTAAAAATATTTACCTATAAGCTTAAATAATTCTTAAAAGTAGTTAACGTGCAATAATATCGATAATTATATATCTCAGAGAAAAATGTTTGCAAATTTTATATTTAAAAATTTGTGTGTATAGGTAAATATTTATTTACGGGATTACTGTATGTGAAATTATAACTTACCTCGTGAAGCAAGATATTGAAATGCATTTCCAACAATCGGATAACCTGATGGTCCTGGTATAAGATTGATAAGTCGCCCCTTTCTTCCATGATAATGCATGCACATAGTAATTAGATATCAGTAGAATAAGGGTAAGTAATAGCAGTATAATAGTGATCATTATTGACTGACGAAATAATTAGTTAGTTTTAGCAAGTTTTGTTTCCTTTTTCTGCTGTCTTCTTTTAATATCTAAAAACTCAATTGATTAGAAATCACCACATAAAAAGGAAAGCATGGAGCCACAACAGGGTGTTCGTAACCTTAATTTCAAATAATACTTTAACAAACGTTTCGGTCTGTTATCAGATCATTTTTAGTGTATAATTAGTCAAGATAATATATAAAGACTAGATAAAAACCGCAAAACATTGCATTAATCGCATTGGTTCTTATTTTAACTAAAATAATATTTTAACAAATGTTTTGGTCTGTTATCAGACCATCTTTAATGTGATAAGTTAAGGTAACACAAAGACCGGTAAACAAAAAGATAAAAATATAAATCACAATAAATGCATTAATTGCATTAGTTTTTATCGCATATAAAATTTGAATCAAACGCACATGCTATTTTTTTTATATAAAAATCGAGGAGTAAACTGAAATGAATTACGGATTCACAAATAATAACATGTCATCAAAATAAACGTGTAAGAAAAATGTTTTCTGAATACGTACATAAATATTGTGATGAGATGATCATGGTGTTCTATGTAGAGAGTCATGTTGTAAAATTTTCACTAATGTTATTAGTTCATTGACATGTAACATGTTATATGACATGTTGTTATTTGTGAATCGTTATTTATTTTAGTTTATTTCTCGACTTTTATTCTTTAAAGAAATAGTATGTGCGTTCGATTTGAATTTTATATTACGATAGGAACTAATGCGATTGATGCAATGTATTGCGGTTTTTATTTTTATCTTTTTGTTTATTAGTCTTTATGTATTATCTTAACTGATTACACTAAAGATGATCTAATAACAGAGCAAAACGTTTGTTAAAGTATTATTTTACATAAAAGTTACGAATACTCCTGTTGGGCACTACGCCCTCTTTTTTATGTGTTGATAACTTCTTTTAATTCTTAAATTACACAAATCACAAAATATGTATTATTTACAGTCTTTATATTTTAAATACGTTTGGTAAGTAAAAAGTACGCTAAAATACTCTACTAATACTTTATTGACACTAACAATTTTAAAGAGATAATGTATTATTTATTTTATTAAAAAATGTGCATGTGCATAACAAACATATAAATATAGTAAAAATTTATTTAATTTCTAAATATTTTAGAGATATTACATTATTACAAATGCTTTCGTTACTATAAAGTGTGTCACGATAAACCGAAGTTCTTATATTAAACGCTTGCGAGTAACTGATCAGTTATGGTACTGATCTATTGACTATTCGTTCGCTTTTATGATGTTCTGTTTGATCATTTAAGTGACTTGAACAGTCCTAGATATAATAACATCTAAAATTCATTATTAATAAGCTTTTTATAAGAATAGACAACACAGACGCGCGATTTGCACGCGCTATTTAGCTTTAACATTATACTATTACTATATATTAACTCCTTGATACACACAACTGTTAAAATACGATAACAATTGCTCAAAAGCGTCAACAATAAACTTTGATAGATTCGATTCGAGTATCGACTTTACATGCCTTCTTTAGATATGACTAGATTATAGCGCACGCTTCACGCGCGCCTTGTAATGTTTTTTTATTTTTTATTATCTATGTAAAAAACATTTGTACACTCGATCAATCGACTGAATCGAGACAATCAATCACGTTTGCAATAATTCAGCCAACTTCAGGGTTTCATACCGCTTTTATAATGCCCGTTCTAGACTGGAGGATGAGCCGACTCTCGGCTCATCCGCCTTCTATAGTGTACGTGACATAAACTATACATAAGCTATAGATTTTTACCCGTCTACACCACTCACTCGGATGAGCCGAGAGTCGGCTCATCCTCCAGTCTAGAACGGGCATAAGAGGATGATAATGATGATTCTTTAAAAAATTGCTTATACAAGCAATATAAATAATATCACCAATACAAAGGTTATCGAAATGGTTAGAACATTACAAGTATCGCATATGATATGCATCATTGATATTAAAATGAATAAACAGATTAATATAGAATAATAAATGTGCCGTATCTATTATATATTTAACGGCGATCTGAAAACTTTTTCAACTTTTTTTTATTTCTTCTTTTATTGTTAGTGCAATGTCAGCACAAACGGTAATATAATACACTTTATAATAAAAAAAAATATTTTAATATTGTATAAATTGTAGTGATTGCATTGTCACCTTTCCGCCGAGAATGCTCTAGAGTCTATATATAGAGTCTAGAGTCTAAACGCTCATACATAGAAATATCAAGAGGCACGGTGTCAAGTAGGTACACGCGCAGCGCGAGGCACTACCGTGTATATTTATGCGAGCAGGAGAATTTTTAGTATGTTCAGATTTTTAATATGTTTCGATTTTCTTGTACGGTTGCAATTTCCGAAAGAGTGCGCTAACGATCAAGCCTCGCAGATACATTTTGAGAGAGGGATAACACGTGGCTCCGCGGTGGTTGCGAGAGTGATTTTATTAACTTAAAGGTCCGTGATTCGATTCCGGCCCGACCTTCATTTCGCGTATACCTCGTTTAATGGATTTTCTTTAATGGGAAGTTAAAGATTTAAAATGCATTTGGATTAATAATACGTTTAAAGTTGAATATACACTTAGAGAACGAACAGCAAACGTGGATAATCGCATTTGTGTTCTTTGATTGCTTGTTCTTTTTTTCCTTTGCACCAAATACTAGAATTCGATTAGATTCGGTGTTTGCTGCATGTAGCAATTTTAGATTTTTCATTATATCTGTTGAATAATTGACAACGAACGTTTGCGTTCACTGTTTGTTCGGTGTTTGTTCGCTAAGTGTATATCCAGCTTAAGAGTTTGAAAAGTTATTGTTGGCATATTGCAAGTGATAGACGGTAAGAGCTTAGTAAGACCAGACTCAGCGTCAGTTCTTATACTTTAAATTAAAAAAAAAAGATGCATTGAGAGAGTGAGAGAGTTTTCGAGCCAAAAGATTAGCTCTACGAAAAAAATAAAAGAGACCTATTTGTGTAGATCGAATTCCAAGATAAACAACTTCCATTTGAATTTTTTCGCAACTGTATCCGTTTTCGAAAAATTCAGCAAAAACGTTTTTGAGGGACAGTTTTTTTGAAAGTCCTTTTAAAAAATTAAGCAACAGTGGTGGAAGGGTCAGATTTTTAGTACGGTGGTCACCACAAAGAACTATTCTGACTAATTCTAATCAAATTATCACTATTATTAAAAGAATTTTAACTTTTTTTTGTGTCCTTTGTGCTTGTATTGTGGAATATTGGGAATTTGGCCACTTTGACTCCCCGTATCTCCAAAATTATCCTCAACTTAAAATTTGCTGAAATTAATGTCCCATCATGTAGTACTGTTTGGCATACAATTCGATTCGAATTTAGAAGGCCACAAAATTGGTTAAGGGTCATTCTCTATTTCCTCCATATTTGTTTCATAAACTGTTCAACACTTTTTAAGAGTTTTCTTTTTATAATAAATAAATTATTGCAGTTACTAATGACCTATCCTCAAAGAAGAACTGTTTATTTATTATTTACTGCAATATCTTTTAGGTGGTACAGGTTCGACGCTCATGTACTGATACTTCATTTCATTGAACTTTTATTTGTGAAACATCGCAGAGGTCAGGCTTCTATCGCTCTGTTGTTGCGACATTATTAAATACGCATTGTATTTAATATCGTACAAAGTATGACGAAGCCACGTAATCTGTGTATCTTAGTAATTATTTTACCGAACAAATCTAAGTGCTATAAGAGAATAGCAATGAGAAAAGAAGAAAAAGAAAAAGGAGGCCAGTAAAATGGCCAGATGTGACAGGGAATGCAAGAAGAGCATTTCATAACTTATTATTTATTATTTATAAAAATAATTGTTCGTTTTCGCTGCAATGCAGTTTTATATATTGTGTAATGAAATATCATGTACAATAAAATATTGTAATACTTTATTGACTATAGGGTAACTTGGGGGAATATGCCAGTGTGGAGAATATGTCACTCGTTATGTTTAACAAAGCTACGGCTAGGAGCGTTGTTGTAAATACTGTGAAATTGTTAAAAATATTATATCTGACGTTTTGCTCAAGTTTTACTTACTTCTTGTCAGTATTATAGTTTTTATGGGATAAGTACAGTATGACAAGTATGACAACGTGCTTTTTAGAATTTTCTTAGTGTTTTATATAAGATATATTCTTCCAGCATTACACTATTTTTAACTCAATCAGCTTGTTGTTCTATTAATATTGATTAGGATGAAAGTATTCAGTACGTCGCCGATTCGTTTTACTGGCAATCGTATGATACAGGCTCATTTTAATATAAAACTGCATCTTGAGAGAATATGCCACTACTTAGATAGGGGTAAAATGCCAGTACTGTTTACAACAAACTTCACAGAAAGCTGTTTTACAAACTGTTTTATTTTAGTAATTGTGGCTAGAAAAAGTATCATAGAAGATATATATTTAGAAACAAATTCTTGAATAAAGACATACGGTTGCGGAAGTAAATATAAAAAATTTACTGACAATGTTACTAATGTAGCTTTTGCAGTATTTCGCCAGTAGCAGAATACTGCTAGTATTATAGGTTAGGAAGCTGTAAACAGTATTGTAAGGAAGCGCTATAGGTTATGCAGCGAGGTGGCGCGCACAGCGGCAACCTCGCCTGTCATTGGTCGCGTAGATGAGCTGTAAGGAAGCGCAGCGAGGTGGCGCGCACAGCGGCAACCTCGCCTGTCATTGGTCACGTAGATATACCGCGTACGGCTCGAGCTGTGATAGGATAAGAGCGCAGGCAAGGGCTGTGATAGGACAAGAGCGCTAGAAGGGGAGACACGAACGCGGGAAAGGGCCCTGAGGCCATTAGCCATTGTAACACCGGCGAAAGCAGATCTCAAATATACAGACTGCTAAAGAATACGAATACTGGTTATTTGTCCAAGCCTCGTCCCATCGGTCGCCCATCCCAGATCCTGGCACCGGAGTCTTACAGCATCAGAAGTGGGATGTACGCGTGCTTTGGACAGCGCAGTTTTTCTTTTCGAACGACAAATATCGCGGCTCTCCCGTTACGAAGACTGTAGAAAATTTCGCGTGTGCTTACAATTTGTGGTGCGCGTTCAAGGTTCTCCCGTTGTCACGAAGACTGAAGAGATTATCCGTGGCCGACCACGCTCAGGCAAGACGGCAATCAACGTCGTCTGTGCTCGCGATTCTTCCGTTGTCGCTAGACTGTGAAGATTTCTCAAGCGCACGCAATATTTCTCTCGTTGTCAGACTGTGGAGATTCCCGCGAGTGAAAAACTATGTCGGTTTCCGATACTTCGATTGAGGTAGTGAAGGAGCGACTCACGCAGATGTCTTTTATACAACTACAAGAAGAAGCCAAAAAATATGGAATCAGCTTGTCCACCGACAATACGGAACGATGGATAGATGCTATCATCGACCGCCTAATAAGAAGCAATCAGGAGAAAGAAAAACAGAACCAGTCTCAAGAGGCCGGTAGTGAAGTCGATATACCAAGCTCATCGGCGGCAAGCAACACACCAGAGGCAGCCCCAGAAATTTACATATTTGACAGCGGTTCACAATCCTCAGCAGCAAACAAATCAACGTCACAGCCTTACATGCTGCTGGTAGAGCAAATGCGTTTGCAAAGAGAAGAACAGATACGCTTGCAAAAAGAACAAATGGCACAGCAGCAGGGGCTGTTGCAGCAACTAGCCCAGCAACAAGCTCTGATGCAGCAGATGTTTACGGCGATGAATATGAGCGGGAGACCTTCACAAACTCAAGATCTCTCTTCTACCGAATTCGATATCCAAAATGGTCGAAATCCTAACACGCAACATGTTGCAGAACCTTCGGTGGCAGCCATCGGCCACTCAGTCAAGTTCTTGTCTTCGGCAATTCCCTCTTTTGGCGGTACGGAAGAAGAGGATGTATCTCTATGGTTGGAAAAAATTGAATCCATTGCCGCGAATTACAACTTATCGCCAGTAACCAGGTTATCTGCGGCCACGACCAAATTAAACAAGGCAGCGCGCCGATGGTTCGATCTGTGTACAGGGGACGTCAATGGTTCCTGGGACGCCTTCAAGGAGGCCATCGTCAAGAGATTTAAAAGAAGAGTCTTATTTAATGTGGTAATGCAGAAAATCAACAATCGTATATGGAACTTTTCTGCAGAATCATTCCAAGACTACGCAATGGATAAACTGGCGTTAATACAACCACTTAGATTACGAGACGAAGATATCATCCATTTACTGATAAGTGGAATTACCAATTTTTCCATGAAATCAGCAGCAGCTACAATCCACACCGATTCAGTGGATTACTTCTTGGAAGAGATGCATCACCTAACCTCAGTCTGTGGTGTTCCTAAAAGTGCCAAATTTGACAAGCTCAAAGAACCTTCTGTCAAACCTGTCAAACCAAAGGATATAGGTGACGCCGAGGGGAGCAGCAATTCACAGAAGCAAGAAATTTTCTGCGTATATTGCCGTAATAAAGGTCATCTTAGGGATGATTGTATTAAACTAAAGAAGAAAGAGCAAGCGAAGATCTCGACGTCTCCGACGACCCCACCGGTAGCAGCAGTTGCCACAGGGATAGCGAGAGCGACATCTACGGAATCGCTAAGCGATAACAACGGTATGACAATTGTCACTGACGAAACAGTCATTAATGTTGTACAAATTAATAATACTAAATGTAAGTTAGTTGCGTTAATCGATACGGGCAGTCCGGTTTCTTTTATTTGTCAAACAGCTTATGATAAATTTTTTGACTCGCTTACAGAGACTAATCGGGCTAATCAAATGTATAAAGCATTAAATAATACACCAATATCCACAGATGGAACGGTATCGACTGTTATTAAATTAGAAGCTCTACCTAACTTAATAGCTTCAATTGATTTGCAGATTCTAAAAAACGATCTCACGGCAGTTGATCTGATTATCGGTAGAGATTTTCTCTCAAAACATGAGATTTCTATCACTATTAACTCATCAAAGAAGGAGTTGAATAAGCGAGTCGAGTTATTTTCAGAGGTTGCATCTGCAGATATTTTGGAAAATCCAACTGAGAGTCCTAAATTGTTT
Organism: Temnothorax longispinosus; assembly: GCF_030848805.1. Taxonomy (NCBI): domain Eukaryota; kingdom Metazoa; phylum Arthropoda; class Insecta; order Hymenoptera; family Formicidae; genus Temnothorax; species Temnothorax longispinosus. The sequence continues at coordinate 14,596,723 of NC_092367.1, read as the reverse complement.
TTCTCAGATATCACAACAGATTTTGATTCTTCCGTTAAACAGAGATTAAGCGAAATGCTCCAAGAAATAGAGGAAACTGACATTCCTCTGGTAGACGACGACTATTCAATAAAAGTAAACCTAAAGGACGACTCAATTTTTGCATATGCACCAAGGAGGTTTGCATGGTCAGAGCGCGAACAAATTAGGGAAATTACGGACGACCTGTTGAAAAGAGGCATTATTAAACATAGCAAGTCACCTTACTGCGCTAGAGTAGTACTGGTACGGAAAAGAAATGGTTCAATGCGGCTTTGTATAGATTTAAGGCCCCTTAATAGTAGAGTGGTAAAACAAAAGTGCCCATTTCCACACATAGAAGATTGTATAGCGGATTTGAGCAATAAATCAGTCTTTACGCTTCTAGATCTAAAAGATGGTTTCCATCATATCAAAATTCATCCGGAGCATACGAAGTATTTTGCATTTGCCACTCCGGATGGCCAGTTTGAGAACTTATATCTCCCTTTTGGTTACTGTGAAGGGCCAGCAGAATTTAGAAAACGGCTTGTGGAAATTTTGGATGCCTTATTAAGAGCACGCAAAATCATTTTATACATGGACGATATTTTAATTGCAACTGAAACAATTGAGGAAAACTTAGCCATATTGAAGGAAGTGATGTTATTGCTCAAAAAATACAATTTTCAATTGAACTATAGTAAATGTTTTTTCTTAAGAACAACTGTTGAATATTTAGGGTATAACATTTCCCCTGCAGGAATTTCATTAAGCTCTAGGCATATTGAGGCTGTCAGAAAATTTGCACTACCGAGAAAAATTATAGAGTTGCAAAGATTTCTTGGGTTAACCAACTACTTTAGAAAGTTCATTAAAGATTATGCTTCCAAGGTCAAGCCCCTTACTGATTTGTTAAAAAAGTCTTCGACCTTCAAATTAGATAAAAATTGTATTGCAGCTTTCGAATCTCTGAAAAAAGAATTAACTTCATCCCCCGTCCTTTGTGTTTATAATCCGCGTGCAACAACAGAAATTCATACCGATGCTAGTGCTATAGCTATTGCTGGCATTTTACTGCAAAAGCAGGAATCTAACAATTGGGCACCGGTTGCTTATTACAGTCAGTGTACTAACAAGGCTGAGAAAAACTATCACAGTTTTGAGCTTGAAATGCTCGCTATTGTAAAAACAATAGAAAGATTCCATATTTATCTATACGGTCTTCATTTTTCAGTAGTCACTGACTGTAGAGCAGTAGTCCATGCAATTAATAAGGCTTGTTTGAACCCTAGGATCGCAAGATGGATATTAAAGTTGCAGGACTACAGATTTAAGGTTGAGCATCGGGATGGACGGCGTATGGCGCATGTGGATGCTTTAAGTAGAGTCGTTGGTTTTACAGACTCTATTCCCTTAGAAAAAGAACTACAGTATAGACAGCTACAGGACCCCAAATTAAAACTAATTGCGGAGAAACTCGAGCAGGAGGAGAGTGATGAATTTGAATTGATCGACGGGCTTGTCTTTAAAAAGGGTATTTACAGACATAGATTTGTAGTTCCCGAGGTAATGATAACTAACATAATTCACGTATATCACGATGATATGGCGCATTGCGGATTTGAAAAGACCGTTCAAGGTTTAGCAAATAACTATTGGTTCCCGTCTTTCAAAAAGAGAATTCGAAATTATATTGATAATTGTATAACATGTTTAATAGCGAATTCGGCTTCAAATTCACGTGAAGGTGAACTCCAAGTTACAGATACGCCGTCGCTACCTTTTGAGATTTGTCATATTGATCATTTTGGTCCGATCAAAGAATCGGCTGATGGCTATAAGCACATTTTAGTTATTATAGACGCTTTCTCTCGTTTTACTTGGCTCTCGCCAGTTAAAACAACAAGTTCGAGAGAGGTAATTAAAGCATTATCTAATTTATTTCACAATTTTTGTTTTCCGGGTACAATCATATCCGACAGGGGTACGGCGTTCACCTCACTGGAGTTTGCTAATTTCCTCAAAATATATAATATTAAGCATCATCTAGTCGCAGTGGCGGCCCCATGGGCTAATGGGATGGTTGAGAGAGTCAATAGATTTCTCAAGTCTTCCCTCAAGAAATTGGTAGATGAACAACAATTTTGGAACATTCATTTGGACACAGTCCAATATGTGATGAACAATACGTACCATAAGTCTTTAGGAGCTTCTCCCTCTAAGATTCTTCTTGGCATTGAACAACGTAATAACGCTGATGTAAAATTAGTGGATTTTCTTAGGGAAATCGCTGGAATTGAGCTCGATATTCAAAAAAGCAGAGAAGCGAGTCGGGACTTAGCACTAGAGGCCACGAATAAAATCAAAGAATATAACAAGATTTATTATGACGAAAGACATAAAAAGCCTACCAAATATGAGGAAGGCGATCTCGTTCTTATTAGAGATACTTATCTTAAACCGGGTGAGGACAAAAAATTAAAGTCTAATTATAAAGGACCATATCGAATTGCTAAAGTTTTAGATAAGAACAGGTATGTAGTCAAAGATATACCAGGATATAATATAACTTCTAGAGTATACGATACGATTCTCTCTTCCGATCGCATTAAACCATGGATCAAGCCGATAAATTAATAAGGATAAGTTAACTTTAAACCTGGCTGTAATTTAATATAAGTAATTATAATTTTAAATTAGATATTAGTTTCGCGTCTAGGGAATAAGCAAAGACATTATTTTTTTTTTAAGTATGCGCATATAACAATATAAACATAAATGTATATTATCTTTATATTTTTTTTTGGTTTACTAAAATATAAGCATTCGAGGCGAATGCCTAGGCCAGGATGGCCGAAGCTGTAAGGAAGCGCTATAGGTTATGCAGCGAGGTGGCGCGCACAGCGGCAACCTCGCCTGTCATTGGTCGCGTAGATGAGCTGTAAGGAAGCGCAGCGAGGTGGCGCGCACAGCGGCAACCTCGCCTGTCATTGGTCACGTAGATATACCGCGTACGGCTCGAGCTGTGATAGGATAAGAGCGCAGGCAAGGGCTGTGATAGGACAAGAGCGCTAGAAGGGGAGACACGAACGCGGGAAAGGGCCCTGAGGCCATTAGCCATTGTAACACCGGCGAAAGCAGATCTCAAATATACAGACTGCTAAAGAATACGAATACTGGTTATTTGTCCAAGCCTCGTCCCATCGGTCGCCCATCCCAGATCCTGGCACCGGAGTCTTACAGTATAAACAAAATATTGAAAAAATGTTAAAAAAATGACGAAAAAATATTGAAAAATATTTAATAAACACGTTTATTTCATGCGCTAAGAATATTATAGGCTACGTACTTAATATTTTGCAAAATTGCATTCCGAATAATGTATACTACTTGTAGCATACAGAGTACTATTTGAAATGCGAAGAAAGTAATAAAAATATTCTTTTACATGTTTTTAGACAAGAATGCCCTTCTAAAGTTAAATTACTCTAAATGTTTGTATATGTGGATTATTACCCACATGGATGAGTAATATGCCACTTTGCAACACTTTTGTATTTCTTTCTTTTTAATAGTAAACATTCAAAATATTTCATTTAAACCATATATAAATAACAGATAAAAGAAGAAAAAAGAAGACCAGTATGTAAAGATACCTCAAAAAGAAAGAGAAATAGGAAAAAAATTATATTTTTCGTGTGGCATATTCCCCCGAGTTACCTTATAATAAAATAATTATTTATTTAATATATATTATACATTTATTACATTTTATTTATATTTTTATTTTGTGACCGATTATGACACGTGTGCAAAGTGTTACTATTACGGAGCTATTAACAATTATTGTGTAAGCAAATAAAACCTTTTCTTAGCCTTTTATAATCTTTATTAAGTCGATATTTGTTTCAAGGGCTTGCTTTTGTTTTACAGACAGGGATAAATTTTACACGAAGTGGCTGAGCAGGGCGAAGTACCAAATCAAGCTGCATCCGAAGATTCTTTAAATAATCAATAGGCTCCAAGTAGAAATTGTGTACCAGAGGAGCTATCATGGCCTTCATTTCCAGCATAGCAAATCGTTGACCTACAATTTGGTACATCGTAATCTGTTAATATAACATGGTATTATACATATCAGGATATAAAAAATACAGTTTACCGATGCAGTTACGTGGACCAGCACTGAATGGTAAATACGAATAAGGATGACGATGTCGGATCTTCTCAGGCAAGAATCTATCAGGATCAAATTCTTCTGGATTCGACCAAAAATTAGGATCTCTGTGGACTCCATAAATGTTAAGAAGCAAGAATGTTCCAGCAGGTACCAAATATGACTCTAAAGAGCATATCGTACAATAATTAAGATTTAGAAATAATAATTTAAGCTGTATTCTCTCAAATTTTAAAACTGAATATATACACTGAAAAGATGTCTAATAATCCAGGCTTAGCTGATGTTACCAAGAACCTTCGTTATCACAAACTTACCAAGAATTTTTGTTTTAGTATGAATCTAATGCAACATAGAAATAGTTGCCTATAGTTTGCAAGATAAAAAATATAATGTAATTATTATTTAAATTTTATTAAGCATTACTTGTTTTACATTATTTTCTCAAAATATTATACGTTGTATTAGATGGAGCTTTGTATATAAAATTTTAAAATATTATAGAAATAAACTTATCAGTAAAAATATACAAATTTTTGAATTTTTGAAATATACGGGAATGTTGCCTTTTAATGACGTGTGGCGTAATTATTTAAAAATTTATACAAGAAAAAAATTGATTAGATGCATACGTAATTTTACGTCTTCTCCAGCAATTCGTGATATTGCAAATACGCTGGGATATAAGCGCAATGCTTCTTTTATACATCTGTCCAAATATGGTAGGTCTTGCAATAATTTCATAGTAAACTTCTGCTCATTTTTTTGCAAGGCAGTATTGACTTCGTTCCTGACACGATCCTGTATCATCATTGTTAATTAAAAGGCTTCTCTTGTTATTGTGATGTTTATACGTGGAAAAAAATATATCTAGGAAATATTTATTTTACAAATGTTTTGATTAATTTATTTGAAATATGTGTATATAATAAATTGCACTTAAGGTGGTATGTCCATATAACCTATGAAAACAGATCGATGCAGTTTTTTCAGTAAAAGTAATTAAGCAACTGACGAATCTTCATGCTAAATTTGAAATGGATTGACCGTGTAGTTTCCGAGATATTATTGTCTAAAAATATGCTTTTTTCCCTATCTTAAGCATTGCGTTTATGGCGGACGACGCGTGAGAGACCGTAATTTTGAGATAAATTGATGGTAGTAAATTATAGAAAAGACAGATCAGGTTGAAAATTAGAATAAAAACAGAGGAGTGTCTTCCGAATCATATGGTACCAAAGCCAACAATCTCAACCGTATAGAATGTTCACAAAATTAGTTAAAAGACATCGATTTCAGTCCATTCCTCACTGTGATCACAAACTTTCGGATATATGGCAACGTCGCGCTTTGAATTCATAACGCGAGTTGCATAGGTTAAAACGCGGTTGTTCGTTCATGATATAAAAGTAAATGTTGCACTTAAATAAAATTAACCTCTAAGTTTATTGCTCCGAACGATACACGTGCAACCATTTGTTTACATGAATGTTGCGACGTTGCCACATCTGAAGCTCTTCTGTACTACGCTAAGAAAATTGGACTATTTTCATTCGCCTCTTTTTTATTATTGATTATTTATTCGATTTGTGATATACAATCATTTTGAGAAATTCATTAATGAATTTAGTCGACTATGAAAGTGTATGAAATTAGAAGTTTTAAAATGAGGTTTATTTTGACTCACATAGTCGCGAATAAACCACCTTAAGATATAATAAAATATTTGAAATATGTGCTTACGCTTAAGTGTGTGCGTGCGAATATTTTCTATACATCTATTAATTCAAAAAAGCAAATTGTGTACATATACACATATACAAACTTAAAAAATATTTAAAGAGTCAGATATTGATTCGTATTTAATCGTCTGTTTGTATACATTTTCTTTGCAGCCTCGGAGTGTATACGTGGGTCTATCACGATGGACGCTTTTTTTCTCTAAAGTATTTTAAAAAAATCTGTTGAAAAAAAATTCAAGAAATTTCTGTCTACACTGTAGTTGAAGATTTTATAATCATTTCGATAAACATCGTTAATTTATTATTTTCTGGAAAGCTCGCAAGTTTTATAGTTATAAGCAAATATCATTTTGGCTCGGACGCCATAAACTCACGTATACAGACGGAAGATTAATAAATAACTTTTGGAATCAATTAATTAATTTCTTTGTCTTGGAATAGCAATTTACATTTGAAGATACCTGAATGTTTTTATGCTCAGCTAATAGTGCCGAAATGAAGCACAGACCCATCGCTGTAGTATCATGACCCTATAATCGTATACATCAATGCATTATAATATATGTATCTATAAATAATGAATAAGAGAGGTTACAAAAGAAATTATGTACCTCAAACATAAAAGTGTCAACTTCCTCCCTAATATCTGAATCAGTCATAAGGCCATCACGAGATGCCGCTATTAGAAGATCCAACATTGCAAGCCGTTTTCTTCGTACTAAATCGAAATATGTAAATACGTTTATATCAAATTAACAGCTCAATTCTTCTGCGACGTTTTCATTACATAAACTTGACGTTATAAATTTAAACTATAAGTATAATATTTATAAGTTGTAAAATATAATATAATAAAATATAATATTAATAAAATTAAACACCAACCAGATTTAAAGAATAGCAATAACTGATTAAATTACGTACTTCTTACCGGTTCTGCGTCATCTCTCTTTGCCGACGTGTCATTATCAAAATTTTTAAATATTTTTAAATATTGACCATTAGTGCGATCATGATAAACTTTTCTTTCAGCAATTATCTATGTATAAAATACATTAACATTATAATGGTTCTTCTATAAATACGTTAATAATGTGTTGTTAACATTTACAAATTATAATTTTTCTACACTATAATTACGTTGTAATTTTTTTGTATTGTAATAATTCTAAATAAATAATATTTAAATATTATATTAAAAAGCATTTTTGCATACTTGTTTAGTAAATCCATGTAATATCTTCAGCATCTTCTTTTGCTCTTTACCTTTTGACGTCAACGAGAATATCCAATCGCTGTGCAGCCATTGCCTAAATAGTCTAAATAATTAATAAATGTTAGGCATGTTACTTTAAGAAGATAATAATGTAAATTTGGAAAACATATATTTCTTTAAGTTTTTTATATATTTTTACAATTAGTTTTATTTCATTAACTATGTAAAAAGAGAATACATTAAAACACTAATAAAATTATGCTAGAGACATATGCAAAATCTTATACATATATAGTAAAAATATTACACCTTTTTTTAACTATTTATTTTTAAATTTGTTTCTATTTCTTTTTAAATAGATAATTTAACATACACGTAATTTATACATTTCTAATCAATAAAAGTGGTAATTTACCTTTACATTAAGTATTGTATTATTATACTTACCTGTTCATATAATTATACAATACGAATTCATATTTTAATTAAGACAGAATATGGATATACAGTTATTTATAACTAATAAAACATGAATTATTATACCTGTAAATAAAAAGTTCTCCCATCCGATGAACCGCTTCTCGATACTGCTGCTGGAAATCACCGAGGTCTCGTAAAGAAGTGCCCATGGCAGTTTCTGCAAACGCATTTGTAAAAGTATCAAGATAATATTATCATATATTATTTTAAAAGTATGTGTGGCTGTCAAAATTCATCAATATCTATGTTGTGACATTGATACTTACAGTTTTAAAATTTTGATTTTAGTCTAATTTTATTTATCAATAGCAATAAAATTTACAGTTAAAATATTCAGTTATGAACACATCATACCACATATTGCATTCAGCGTATGTTCACTAAAAAATGGTATTAAATTTTTCACAACTGTGCTTTCTGCATTTTTCAAAGATTTGGACATGTTTTCACCTTCTTCGATCAAAATCTGAATAAACTGCTGTAATATATTAAAATGAAATGTGGGAGTTAATATCTTTCGTCGTGAATGCCACTTGGCGCCTGAAACATAAATAACATGTTAAACAATTGTGGAATATCAATGTGAAACAAACATTGCAGTGAGATATGTATATTTTGGGAGGGTCCCGTTTGCCTACAAAACGATTGCCTACAGGTTCGTTTGCACACACCCATTGCACACAATCCCGATAGCACACATTTCAAATTGCCTACAGAGCGATTGCCTACAGGCATTATTGCGCACATATTTCTTTGTCTACACGATCATATTGCGCACAGCGCATTGCACACACGACCGTATTGCACACAGCGCATTGCGCACACGACCGTATTGCACACAGCGCATTGCACACACGACCGTATTGCACACAGCGCATTGCACACATGGCTGTTATTGCACACACGACTGTATTGCACACAGTGCATTGTAAAAACGGCTGTATTGCATACAGCGTATTGCACGCAGCGCATTGCACACATGGCTGTATTGCACACAGCGCATTGCACACACGACCGTATTGCTCACAGCACATTGCACACACGGCCATATTGCACACAGCGCATTGCACACATGGCTGTATTGCACACAGCGCATTGCACACACGACTGTATAGCTCACAGCGCATTGCACACACGACCGTATTGCACACAGCGCATTGCACACATGGCTGTTATTGCACACACGACCGTATTGCACACAGCGCATTGCGCACACGACCATATTGCACACACGGCCGTATTACACACACGGCCGTATTGCACACACGACCGTGTTGCACACACAGCCGTATTGCACACACGGCTGTATTGCACACACGGCCGTATTGCACACACGACCGTGTTGCACACACAGCCGTATTGCACACACGGCCGGGTTGCACACACGACCGTATTGCACACACGACCGTATACTTTCCACGCGAACCGAGGTTCACGCACACCCCCCCCGTGCTTTCGGGGGAGGTGCAGTAGTCCCGAAATAGTTCACGCATACACTTTCCACGCGAACCGAGGTTCACGCACACCCCCCCCCCCGTGCTTTCGGGGGAGGTGCGGTAGTCCCGAAATAGTTCACGCATACACTTTCCACGCGAACCGAGGTTCACGCACACCCCCCCGTGCTTTCGGGGGAGGTGCGGTAGTCCCGAAATAGTTCACGCATACACTTTCCACGCGAACCGAGGTTCACGCACACCCCCCCCGTGCTTTCGGGGGAGGTGCGGTAGCCCCGAAATAGTTCACGCATACACTTTCCACGCGAACCGAGGTTTACGCACACCCTCCCCTGCTTTTGGGGGAGGTGCGGTAGCCCCGAAATAGTTCACGCATACACTTTTCACGCGAACCGAAGTTCACGCACACCCCCCCGTGCTTTCGGGGGAGGTGCGGTAGTCCCGAAATAGTTCACGCATACACTTTCCACGCGAACCGAGGTTCACGCACACCCCCCCTGCTTTCGGGGGAGGTGCGGTAGCCCCGAAATAGTTCACGCATACACTTTTCACGCGAACCGAGGTTCACGCACACCCCCCCCCCCGTGCTTTCGGGGGAGGTGCGGTAGTCCCGAAATAGTTCACGCATACACTTTCCACGCGAACCGAGGTTCACGCACACCCCCCCCCCCGTGCTTTCGGGGGAGGTGCGGTAGTCCCGAAATAGTTCACGCATACACTTTCCACGCGAACCGAGGTTCACGCACACCCCCCCCGTGCCTTCGGGGGAGGTGCGGTATCCCCGAAATAGTTCACGCATACACTTTTCACGCGAACCGAGGTTCACCGGCCCGAAAGCAGGGGGGGGTGTGCGTGAACCTCGGTTCGCGTGAAAAGTGTATGCGTGAACTATTTCGGGGCTACCGCACCTCCCCCGAAAGCAGGGGGGGGTGTGCGTAAACCTCGGTTCGCGTGAAAAGTGTATGCGTGAACTTTTCATGCGTGGAAAGTTAATATGCGAGATGCCACATGGGTTAGATGATGCGCTTTAAACAGTTAAATACTTTTGAAGCGCGTCATCTAACCTACGTATTTTCCAAACTTTTTTTGTTAATAACTTTTTAACGAATAACGAGCGACGGCTAAAACCTTCTGAAGGTCACTTGGGGTCATGACCTTGACAACATATATCAAGGTCATTGAAATCGGTAATACGGCCGTGTGTGCAACACGGCCGTGTGTGCAATACGGTCGTGTGTGCAACACGGCCGTGTGTGCAATACGGTCGTGTGTGCAACACGGCCGTGTGTGCAATACAACCGTGTGTGCAATACGGCTGTGTGTGCAACATGGACGTGTGTGCAATACGGCCGTGTGTGTAATACGGCCGTGTGTGCAATATGGTCGTGTGCGCAATGCGCTGTGTGCAATACGGTCGTGTGTGCAATAACAGCCATGTGTGCAATGCGCTGTGTGCAATACGGTCGTGTGTGCAATGCGCTGTGAGCAATACAGTCGTGTGTGCAATGCGCTGTGTGCAATACAGCCATGTGTGCAATGCGCTGTGTGCAATACGGTCGTGTGTGCAATGCGCTGTGAGCAATACGGTCGTGTGTGCAATGCGCTGTGTGCAATACAGCCATGTGTGCAATGCGCTGCGTGCAATACGCTGTATGCAATACAGCCGTTTTTACAATGCACTGTGTGCAATACGGTCGTGTGTGCAATAACAGCCATGTGTGCAATGCGCTGTGTGCAATACGGTCGTGTGTGCAATGCGCTGTGTGCAATACGGTCGTGTGCACAATGCGCTGTGTGCAATACGGTCGTGTGTGCAATGCGCTGTGCGCAATATGATCGTGTAGACAAAGAAATATGTGCGCAATAATGCCTGTAGGCAATCGCTCTGTAGGCAATTTGAAATGTGTGCTATCGGGATTGTGTGCAATAAGTGTGTGCAATCGAACCTGTAGGCAATCGTTTTGTAGGCAACTGGAGCCCTCCCTATATTTTTTACTTAATTTGAAATTTATTGATTTTTAATAATCATATTACAAATGTATTTTTTTTGTGATATGTGTTTAAACTTTTACGACGGCACATTGTGTAATATAACTAGTCCAGTCATTTGGTAGTTTTACCTGGAAAGTTTTCCGGGAGTTTTGAAAATTAATAATTTTATATATTTCGATGTGCTCTTTCCGAATTTCAACTTTGCCACCTCGTATCTTTGCCGCTCGTGCCGCCATATTGGAAAAATGACGCCTAAAAGCAGTTTTTTGACAATATCTCCTTTCCGACTCATTCCACGATAAAAACATTTATATACAAAATAAAACTAGAGAAAATTTCCTACAATTTATGTAATAACCTTTTTTTTTCGTAAAATTAATAGTTTTGGCATACGAGCGCCGCAAAGTGTAGTTCAACACGCGTTTTGGCCTAAAAACTCATTTCCACACCACCTTGAGGTAGAGTAAGCGGCGCGTTTTTTTTACCGTGGTATCCCCAGTAGGCCTAGTCCACATGCAATTCACTATTCTAAAATTTAGCGCATTCTTCTTCGCTTCGCTGTTCTTGATGGACCAGGTGTTGCGAGTTCATCGTCATTAGTACTGATCGAAACGTCACAGACCGAAATTTCTTCCACATCATCCGCGATGGGATTATCAGTTTCATCGCAATCCTCTTTGTTCTCGATTTCATCATACGTTTGCTCGAAAATAGTCTCCGTTTCTTCCTCTTCGTCGCTATCTTGTGATGGAACTTGCGAGTTAATTATCACAGGTACCACTACAATTCGTGCATATAACTGAGCACTTTAACCCAGCCTTTCTGCATTCACAGGCTTTTTGACATTTTTTTTGACATCTTTTTTATTTATTTATTTAGTGCTCCGTTATATGCACGAATTGTAGTGGTACCTGTGATAACTCGCAAGTTCCATCACAAGATAGCGACGAAGAAGAAGAAACGGAGACTATTTTCGAGCAAACGTATGATAAAATCGAGAACGAAGAGGATTGCGATGAAAATGATAATCCCATCGCGGATGATGTGGAAGAAATTTCGGTCTGTGACGTTTCGATCAGTACTAATGACGATGAACTCGCAACACCTGGTCCATCAAGAACAGCGAAGCGAAGAAGAATGCGCTAAATTTTAGAATAGTGAATTGCATGTGGACTAGGCCTACTGGGGATACCACGGTAAAAAAAAACGCGCCGCTTACTCTACCTCAAGGTGGTGTGGAAATGAGTTTTTAAGCCAAAACGCGTGTTGAACTACACTTTACGGCGCTCGTACGCCAAAACTATTAATTTTACGGAAAAAAGGTTATTACATAAATTGTAGGAAATTTTCTCTAGTTTTATTTTGTATATCAATGTTTTTATCGTGGAATGAGTCGGAAAGGAGATATTGTCAAAAAACTGCTTTTAGGCGTCATTTTTCCAATATGGCGGCACGAGCGGCAAAGATACGAGGTGGCAAAGTTGAAATTCGGAAAGAGCACATCGAAATATATAAAATTACCAATTTTCAAAACTCCCGGAAAACTTTCCAGGTAACCTCTTCTTTTACGACCAAATGACTGGACTAAACGTATAAGAAAGAAATTTTTTTATACGCTTATTATCTTTTTTTATAATATTTATATTCAATGTAATTATATCAATTATTAATTTATTTTTATATTTAATAATACAATTATTTTTTCATGATTGATATAATATGAGATGTTGTAAACATATATGTAAATCTAATTACTGTGTGATATAATATATGTCATTCAAATTTAATTATACAGACTTATTTTATTATCAACAAAATTGAAACTTAAAAAAGGACCCCGCAACGATCTATAAGGGTTTTGACTCCCAGTCAAATTTAACAATAACGTAGGATAATATAATTCATAATATGCTGATAAAAAGTGTCTATAGGCACCAAGCCCAAAAATGGACAGTTTCCGAGATATAAGGCATTAAAAAGTGGAAAAATAAGAGTTTCAGGTTTCAGCTAATGGCAGTTTGCAACAGGAATATATCATGATAAGTCATATCTTTTTTTATACTAAACCCACACGCAGGTATAGAAAAAGAGAAAGAGAGTTGTTTGTGTATGTGTGTGTGTGTTCCCAAGGCACAGATAAGGACTCCACGATTCGTCACTCCCGTAATCACACACACACACACACACACACACACACACACACACACACACACACACACACACACACACACACACACACACACACACACACACACACACACACACACACACACGCACGCACGCACGCACGCACACGCACGCACAAAAACAACTCTTTTTCTCTTTTTCTACCTGCGTGTGGGTTTAGTATCAAAAAAGATATGACTTATCATGATATATTCCTGTTGCAAACTGCCATTAGCTGAAACCTAAAACTCTCATTTTTCCACTCTTTAATGCCTTATATCTCGGAAACCATGCCTTATATCTGTCCATTTTTGGGCTTGGTGCCTATGGACATTTTTTATCAGCATGTTATAAACTACATTATCTTACATTATTGTTAAATTTGACTAGGAGCCAAAACCCTTATGGACCGTTGCGGGGTCGTTTAATAAGAAGGCAAAGCAAAATTTAGTAAAACATGTGCCATTATTTATATTAATATCGTGATGTTACCTCCACTAGTGAGAAGACCAGTACCGAACCACGGATGTAAAACATCATAAAGAAGACTCTTTTCGATATGTTTTGTGCTGCTTAATATTGTCTAAAGTTACAGAAAATATTAAGTTAAATGTTATCAATTTGGACGCCATTTAAATAATCAATTAATTAATTTCACAAGTATTTTAAATATTCAATTATCTCTGAGAGATGAATGAAGAGATAATCATCTTTAATTTTAAATATTTAATTATTTCAGACTTTTGGCGAATAAACATATTTTTGCAAAATAAAAAACAGAGAAATAAACATTTTATCGGTAATATATCAATAATAAAAAAAAACAGAATAAAATTTCATATTTCACCTCTAAATCATTCGGATGACGGATGGATATTACGGGAAGAAAGAATCCCCAAACTTTTCCAATAGGATAAAACTCGTCAGTTAAGGTAATCAGAAACTTCCATAGTTCTTCTAAAAAATGTATGTATAATGTTTGTTATGTAAGTTTACGGAAATATTATAAATATTGATCAAAATATGTATGATTGACTTTATCGTTATATTGATATAATGTACCTAGATATTTTATTCCTCAAATAACTTCAGTAATAAAAAAATGAATGATATTGTTTAAAAATATTTACCTATAAGCTTAAATAATTCTTAAAAGTAGTTATAACGTGCAATAATATCGATAATTATATATCTCAGAGAAAAATGTTTGCAAATTTTATATTTAAAAATTTGTGTGCATAAGTGATCAAGAGACACGGTAGTGTCTCGCGCCAAGTACACGCGGAGCGAGACCGACCGTGACTCTTTTACGCGACGCGACGGGTTGCGAGTACCCGAGATGTTGAGATCTCGATAACGAGTGAACGGATCAAGTTCTAAGTAGGCTTGATCGATAGCTTGGGGTCCAATTAGGGGGGGGTTTCTCTTATAATATTCCGCTCCGTGCCCTACGAGCGGAGATATTGCGACGCAAAGTCCAAATGTGAAAATTTTTTATTAAGATACTTCTAACGCCGACGTCTTGTGTGATGACGTCATAATCAGAAACGTTACTTTCACTTTTTCGACGCTGGTGGCGCAGGTATCGCCAGTTTCGATATCGCGCGCGTATTTCGAAATTAGGTCGATAGACTTATCGGTCAGGAGGAAGATTTCTATTTAGGTATTTTAGGTAAATTAGGTATATACTTATATAAATATATATTGAGTCAATTCCTTCATGTTTATCTGGAGAGATTTCGTATCCTTACATCGTATTACCACCGCTGCCGGAAAAGAAGGTTCTCTACGCTTGGCAGAAAGTGCCGCTAGGGAATTTTTAAGTCGATTCTTATGAATCAAGCTTGAATTCGATGTCTAGGTATCCCAGGTTGCCGATGACGAGGTCCAGATAGTGCGCTTCATAGTTTTCGGTGTCCAGGTGTAATAATACGTTGAATTCGATGTCTACGTGTCCCAGGTTGCCGATGACGAGGTCCACATAGTGCGCTTCGTAGTTTTTGGTGTCTAGGTGTATTAATAACTTTAAATCTAAATGTAGGACACGTAGATATCGAATTCGAGGTATTAATACACGTAGACACCGAAAACTACGGAGCGCACTATGTGGACCTCGTCATCGGCAACGTGGGACACCTAGACATCAAATTCAACGTATTATTACACCTGGACACCGAAAACTATAGAGCGCATTATCTGAAACCCGTCATCGGCAACCTGGAACACGTGGACATCGAATTGAAGGTATTAATACACTTGGATACCGAAAACTATGAAGCGCACTATGTGGACCTCGTCATCGGCAACCTGGGTCACCTAGACATCGAATTCAATCTTAATTCATAAGAATCGACTTAAAAATTCCCTAGCGGCAAAATTAAAATTATGTCATGACATAATAAAAATTCGCTGAATTAAAATTATGTCTAGACATAATAAAAATTGGACGAATTAAAATTATGTCTAGACATAATAAAAATTGGATGAATTAAAATTATGTCTTGACATAATAAAAATTGGATGAATTAAAATTATGTCTGACAAAAATAATTCCGCATTTTTATTATGTGTATACACATAATTTTAATTCATACAATTTTTATTATGTGTACACATAATTTGTTTTCGAATAAACGTAAAACGTATTTGTTATAATATCCATTATTGAAAATCGATATGCGCGACAAAAGCTCTTGTATATCATTAATTATGTTATTATTTATTATATATATTTCTATCCATATATTTTCAGTATTATTGTTACATTAGAAAAATTATTGGCATTTAGGATACGAATCTTTTTCTGTTAGTTTGTAAGTTTTATGATTAAAAAGATCATGTCGTATTATTAACATATACCTAAGATTTATAGAATCGTTATTAATTTTATTATATATCTCAATTGCGCGAATCTCAAATATGTTTTGTAAAAATTATGCATAATATTCCTATGCAAGGATACTTGTTTAATTATTTCTTTCCATTGCATTTAAGTATAGAAAAATATACAATTTCTATGTGTTTGCACTTTATATTTAATGAGCAGGCAATTAAATATATATGATTCAATTTGCGTCTATGTCTCTTTATTGACTGACATAGTTATATACTTTTAAATCTTTTTCTTTTCTAAAATTCAATCAATTGAATAGCAAAAACTACGTTATTATATTATATATTTTTGGTACGTAGTGTGCAAATGTATTTTGAAATAAAGATTATATATTTTTTACTGAATTATTTACACACACGTGCGGTTTCAGAGAATCATTTATCGCCAACTCAAATATGTTCCTACTCAACTGTTAAAATATGAAAGATAATTTTATCTAGTTGTGACATTTGCTCGAATTCCCGAAATAATTTTCAAGGATATGAGTACGAATATATATATATCGTACTATTTAACCGTACAAAATTACCTTTTTAAAAAAAAGGTAAAAGAAGGCGCTAAGTACACGCATAGTAGTGTATATGTATTATGTTGTTACCCTGTTATGTTGTTACCTCGAAAAAAACAAAGTGGTAGTATTATACCTCCAAATAGCTTTACCCTGTACATACTGTTTATAAAATGCGTAATACTACAAAAAGGCGTGATATCAGTACAAAATTACCTTTTTTTAAAAAAAAGGTAAAAAAGGCGCCAAGTACACGCATAGTAGTGTATATGTTGTTACCTCGAAAAAAAAAGAAAGTGGTAGTATTATACATCGAAAAAACCTAAGTAACAAGTGGTAGACGTAATCTTTATATCTCGAAAAATCTTGAAAAAATCTAAGCAGTAGTATCTTTATTTCCGAAAAATTATAACCCAAGTAATACACATCACAAAATTATGTTACCTTATCAAAAAGAAGAGTCGCGCTTCAAGTGATCTATTACAATTACAAAAAAGAAATGATATCTCTTTAAATTACAGCGCCAATTACAGAGAGAACATATATATTGCCTCAAAAAATAATTGTTGCACTACTTTGAAAAATCTTTACATTGTGTCAATTAGAAAAGAATGTATGATATATTTATTTACAGGATTATTGTATGTGAAATTATAACTTACCTCGTGAAGCAAGAAGATATTGAAATGCATTTCCAACAATCGGATAACCTGATGGTCCTGGTATAAGATTGATAAGTCGCCCCTTTCTTCCATGATAATGCACATAGTAATTAAATATCAGTAGAATAAGGGTAAGTAATAGCAGTATAATAGTGATCATTATTGACTGACGAAATAATTAGCCAGTTTTAGCAAGTTTTGTTTCCTTTTTCTGCTGTCTTCTTTTAATATCTAAAAACTCAATTGATTAGAAATCACCACATAAAAAGGAAAGCATGGAGCCACAACAGGGTGTTCGTAACCTTAATTTCAAATAATACTTTAATAAACGTTTCGGTCTGTTATCAAATCATTTTTAGTGTATAATTAGTCAAGATAATATATAAAGACTAGATAAAAACCGCAAAACATTGCATTAATCGCATTGGTTCTTATTTTAACTAAAATAATATTTTAACAAATGTTTTGGTCTGTTATCAGACCATCTTTAATGTGATAAGTTAAGGTAACACAAAGACCGGTAAACAAAAAGATAAAAATATAAATCACAATAAATGCATTAATTGCATTAGTTTTTATCGCATATAAAATTTGAATCAAACGCACATGCTATTTTTTTTATATAAAAATCGAGGAGTAAACTGAAATGAATTACGGATTCACAAATAATAACATGTCATCAAAATAAACGTGTAAGAAAAATGTTTTCTGAATACGTACATAAATATTGTGATGAGATGATCATGGTGTTCTATGTAGAGAGTCATGTTGTAAAATTTTCACTAATGTTATTAGTTCATTGACATGTAACATGTTATATGACATGTTGTTATTTGTGAATCGTTATTTATTTTAGTTTATTTCTCGACTTTTATTCTTTAAAGAAATAGTATGTGCGTTCGATTTGAATTTTATATTACGATAGGAACTAATGCGATTGATGCAATGTATTGCGGTTTTTATTTTTATCTTTTTGTTTATTAGTCTTTATGTATTATCTTAACTGATTACACTAAAGATGATCTGATAACAAAGCAAAACGTTTGTTAAAGTATTATTTTACATAAAAGTTACGAATACTCCTGTTGGGCACTACGCTCTCTTTTTTATGTGTTGATAACTTCTTTTAATTCTTAAATTACACAAATCACAAAATATGTATTATTTACAGTCTTTATATTTTAAATACGTTTGGTAAGTAAAAAGTACGCTAAAATACTCTATTAATACTTTATTGACACTAACAATTTTAAAGAGATAATGTATTATTTATTTTATTAAAAAATGTGCATGTGCATAACAAACATATAAATATAGTAAAAATTTATTTAATTTTTAAACATTTTAGAAATATTACATTATTACAAATGTTTTCGTTACTATAAAGTGTGTCACGATAAACCGAAGTTCTTATATTAAACGCTTGCGAGTAACTGATCAGTTCTGGAGTTCTGGTACTGATCTATTGACTAATTGTTCGTTTTTATGATGTTCTGTTTGATCATTTAAGTGACTTGAACAGTCCTAGATACAATAACATCTAAAATTCATTATTAATAAGCTTTTTATAAGAATAGACAACACAGACGCGCACTTTGCACGCGCTATTTAGCTTTAACATTATACTATTACTATATATTAACTCCTTGATACACACAACTGTTAAAATACGATGACAATTGCTCAAAAACGACAACAATAAACTTTGATAGATTCGAGTATCGACTTTACATGTCTTCTTTAGATATGACTAGATTATAGCGCACGCTTCACGCGCGCCTTGTAATGTTTTTTTATTTTTTATTATCTATGTAAAAAACATTTGTACACTCGATCAATCGACTGAATCGAAACAATCAATCACGTTTGCAATAACGCGGCAACAATTGCAAACCCGATTCAGCCAACTTCAGGGTTTCATACCGCTTTTATAAGAGGATGATGATGATGATTCTTTAAAAAATTGCTTATACAAGCAATATAAATAATATCACCAATACAAAGGTTATCGAAATTGTTAGAACATTACACGTGTCGCATATGATTTGCATCATTGATATTAAAATGAATAAAGAGATTAATATATGGAATAATAAACTAAAAAAACCCTAAAAAAACTAAAAAAACTAAAAACTTTTATCAGGGACATCTTTTAAGACTATCTTATATATAAATTATATTTTACTCCAAAGGGATCGATGTGTGGCCCCTAAAGGGTTAACGATCTGAAAACTTCTTCAACTTTTTTCGATTCCTTCTCTTAATGCTACATCAATGTACTAGCATAAACAGTAATATAATACACTTTCTAATAAAAGAGAAGAATTGTTTTAATATTGTATAAATTGTATAAATATTGTATTGTTGTGACTGCATCGTCACCTCTCCAATCGCCGAGAATGCTCTAGAGTTTATATAGGGTAAACTCGGGTATGATGGCCATACGGAAAAGATGGCCCATGGCTGTAATTTCTCCAATAATAGCTAAACAGTGAATTTTTGTAGTCATTCTCAAAGATAATCAATATTTACAGTAGTTTATGTGCGTACACTATTCGAAATAACAATATTGTGAATATTATATCATATTTTTACTTTCGACTGCCCGCAAAGTTCTTCATGTGTCTGCTAAAAGCTGCTATAACGTCGAATAAATTACAGTTAAACTGCCGTAATCAACGTTACACACTTAATTAAGGTATGTAAATTGTAATTTGACCTATATATATAATTTGTATTTTTATTTCCACTATTTATTTATAAATACTATGGTCATCTTTTCCTCACAGTTTGGGTAAGATGGCCCACTTTTTTCATGATAAGTCGGCCCACACAATCGATATATTAATATGACTATCTGCGAGACAAAAGTCGATTAATTGGTTATCACACAGCTCGTGGCACTGGCTTTTTGTTATTATAGAAGAGGATTGTGGATAATGTGCAATAAAAGTAAGTATTATAAGATTTTTTATTTTGATTTTGTTTGTGATTTAGTTTTCGGCCAATTTCGGAAGTGTTCTGAAACGATCTATAGTGATGTTTTATTGAAATGTCTTTTTATTTGAAAATGGCATGCACAACAAAATTGGGTGTTTTCCTCGCCTCGATACCCGGGAAAAAAATATTCATATCTGAAGGTATATATTTATATATATGAACATGTAAAACTTATATATGTTCATATATGTTCATATATAAATAAGATATGAACAGATATAAGTTTTACATGCCCATATATAGAGCATATATAATCATATATGGTTATCTATTGCCATATATGATCAGATCTTATATTATACATGACACAAGATCTGATCATATAAGTTCATATATAGTCAGACATATTATTATGTGTAGCAGATATGACACTATACATAATCGTATCTGGCCTTACATGATCGTATATAAAGAATGTTTGGCCATGTATTATCAGATATAATTATATATGGTCATACATAACTATATCGGCACTGTACATGATCATATATGACAAGACGCGATGTATATATGACCAGACTGGGATATAATGATAATAAAATGTCCGGGAAAAATATTCATATCTGACAGTATATGAACATATATAAATGAGATATGAACAGATATAAGTTTTACATGCCCATGTATAAAGCATATATAATCATATATGGTGATCAGAATCATATATGCTATTATATATGCTTTATACATGGGCATGTAAAACTTATATCTGTTCATATCTCATTTATATATGTTCATATACTGTGAGATATGAATATTTTTCCCGGACATTTTATATCATCCCGGGAAAAAATATTCATATCTGACAGTATATGAATATATATAAATGAGATATAAACAGATATAAGTTTTACATGCCCATATATAGAGCGTTTATATATATATATGTGTTTTAAGTCCGACAAAGTCCATATTGGCACGCAGTTTAAAAAACTGAAAAATATATTTAATAATAATTGATATTGTGAAATATTATTAAGCACCCAGATCCACTTCGACCAAAAACGGCATCTCATTGCTTGTGTTATTTTAAATTTTTCTTTTTTTCTAATTTTGCATAAGACACTTAATCTTTTTTAATTGACATATTAATTTTTATCAAATATTTTTATAAACAATGAAATTTTACCTTCGTGAAAAAAACTGTTATATAATATATATTATAGTTCTTATAAATAAATATATTAATCGTATTATTTTGCAAACATAATATCTTATAATTTAAACTGAAAATCATATACATATAATCATATATGAACTTATATAGTCATATAAGATTATATATGATCAGATCAGATATTGCATCTCAAAGTATCCGATAGATGGCATTCGATGGGATCTGTTTCTCGTATTTAAAATTTGACCAACAGTGTTATAAGAATGGTATCAAAAGACACGACACTGTCTCGCGCTATGAAGCGGCACAATTTTTGTATCAGTTGTATCGTGGAGTCCACTTTTATAATAAAGTGGCACACTTAAAAAATAACTTTTGAAAATATATAACAATGTTCTGAAACTTACTTAAATATATATGTCCAGATTGAACTGTGTCAGTTCGTATCTGATCATACCTGATCATATCTGATCAGATATATTAACATATACAATAATACCAGATCATATATCCTCAGATCTGGCCAATTTCCATATCTGACCATATATGGCCAATCATATATGATTATATATGATCATATATGAATATTTTTTCCCGGGTAGTAAGAATCTAATATAACCGCGGTGCATGAACTACCCAGGAGCCTTAACTTTTACTTATACGAAAAAACGGTAAACTGTACTGCTAAAAATAAGGTTAGGAAGTGAGGTTATAAAATCTGTCTTGTGTACTGACAAAGCATAGTCAATATTATGCGTGCAAGGTGATAGAAATTACTTCAGAATTTTCAAAAAGACAATAATAATAATATTTATAAATGGTATTTATAAATAGTGACAGTATTTGTGTTTTTATAGATACCAAATAAAAATAGGAATTGAAAACATACTCGAGGTTAATCTTGAAAGAAGATTTAAATCTGCTAACGCAACAAAGGGTGGAATGAGGCTTACCTGCTCGCTTGGAATGAAGAAAGAATGCACCATATTAAAATGATGCAAAAGCATGGTTTTCCGCTTACTTGAGATGATCTTTGTACACTGGCTTATAACTTTGCTAATCAACTTGAAATCAAAGAATCAAACACAGATTAAATAATGAAACTGAAAAAGCTGGATGAGTGGCTTTATTCATTTTTGTCTAGACATCCTGATGTTTCTGTACGCAAATCAGAAAGTTTATCTCTTGCCAGAAGTCTTTGTATGTAAGTAGATTGGATTTAATGCATTTGCTGCAAGCGGTGGCTGCATGAAACGTGTACATCATTTATCGATGTTTGCCAAATGTGTGGGAAAATTATATATATATATATATACTTGTAACTAAATATGTGAAATTATAAGTTTTTTTATCATTTTACAAGATGTTAAGTGCATCTTTAACATTAAAATATGTATGGCCAACTGTTCCGTAATGCTATGGCCATATTTTCCTTAAAGGTCAGATAAGATGGCCAATGCATATGTTGTAATACTTTGATAATATAAAATTTATGTTAAGTGTTTTCTTCTTAATTTCGATAGTTTTACGTACTTTAAGCTTCAGCGAAGGAATATACCAAACACTATTAAAAAATAACAAAAATAAATGCATATTTTTTGCATTTTAAAAAACTATGGCCATCTTACCCGAGTTTACCCTAGAATCTAGAATCTAGACGATCATACATGGAAATATCAAGAGGCACGGTAGAGTCTCGCGTCAAGTATACACGCGCAGCGCAAGACACTACCGTGTATATTTATGCGAGTAAGAGAAGTTTTAGTATGTTCAGATTTTTAATATGTTTCGATTTTCTTGTACGGTTGCAATTTTCGAAAGAGTGCGCTAACAATCAAGCCTCGCAAATGCATTTTGAGAGGGGGATAACGCGTGGCTCCGCGGTGGTTGCGCGAGTAATTTTATTTTTTATTAACTCAAAGGTCCGTGATTTGATTCCGGCCCGACCTTCATTTCGCGTATACCTCGTTTAACGGATTCTTTGTTTAATGGGAAGAGAAAGATTAAAAATGCATATGGATAATAATACGTTTAAAGCTGGATATACACTTAAAGAACCAACAGCAAACGTGAACGTTCGGACATTCGCATTTGTGTTTCTTGGTTGCTTGTTCTTTTTTTTGTTTGCACCAAATACCAGAATTCGACTAGATTCGGTGTTTGCTGCATGTAGCAATTTCAAAATTTTCATTATTGAATAATTGACAACGAACGTTTGCATTCACTGTTCGTTCGGTGTTTGTTCGCTAAGTGTATACCCAGCTTAAGAGTTTAAAAAGTTATTGTTGGCATATTGCAAGTAATAAACGGTAAGAGCTTAGTAAGACCAGACTCAGCGTCAGTTCTTATACTTTAAATTAAAAGAAATATGTATTGAGAGAGTGAGCGAGTGAGAGAGTTTTCGAGCCAAAGAATTAGCCCTACGAAAAAAAATAAAAGAGACCTATTTGTACGTGTAGATCGAATTCCAAGATAAACAACTTTCATTTGAAACATTTTTTCGTAACTGTATTCGTTTTCGAGAAATTCAGCAAAATCTTTTTTGGGGGACAGATTTTTTGGGGGCCCCTTTAAAAAATTAAGCAACAGGGGTGGAAGGGTCGAATTTTTAGTACGGTGGTCAGAGATTTATTCGGACTAATTCTAATCAAATTACCACTATTATCAAAGAAGTTTTAACTTTTTTTTTGTGTCCTTTGTGCTTGGACAATATTGGGAATTTGGTCACTTTGACTCCCTGTATCTCCAAAATTATCCTGAACTAAAAATTTGCTGAAATTAATGTCCCATCATGTAATATTGTCTGGCATACAAATCGATTCGAATTTAGAAGGCCAGAAAATTGGTTAAGGGTCATTCTCTATTTCCACCATATTTGTTTCATAAACTGTTCAACACTTTTTAAGAGTTTTCTCTTTATAATAAATAAATTATTGCAGTTACTAATGACCTATCCTCAAAGAAGAACTGTCTATTTATTATTTACTGCAATATCTTTTGCGCGGCGTGGTACAGATTTGATGCTCATGTGCTGATACTTCGTTTTATTGAACTTTTATTTGTGAAACATCGCAGAGGTCAGGCTTCAATCTCTCTGCTGTTGCGACATTATTAAATACGCGTCGTATTTAATATCGTACAGAGTATGACAAAGCCACGTGATTATTTTACCGAACAAATCTAAGTGCTATAAGAGAATACCAATAAGAAAAGAAAAGAAAAAAAGGAGGTCAGTGAAATGGCCAGATGTGACAGAGAATGCAAGGAGAGCATTTCATAACTTATTATTTATAAAAATAATTGTTTGTTTGCGCTCCAATTGCAGTTTTATTGTGTAATAAAATACTGCAATAAAATACTGTAATACTTTATTAAACTATATGTAGTAAAATAGTTATTTATTTAATATATTTTATACATTTTTGCTTCCTCATAGAGGAAGCTTTGTTTTCGTGAATTTCGTATATGAACCTTCGATTGCGTTTAAGTTGAGTTTAGTCAACCAAATTTTAAAAAAATTATATATGAAATAAGGGTAGAAGAAACCAACGAAAAAATTGGTTTTTGAGTTTTTTCTGCCAATATGTTCAGATTGTTGTAAAACGTCAAAATATCGCCTTAAAAAAATGTCCGTATGTGTGTGTGTGTGTGTGTGTGTGCAGATTTAATGTCTGTGGTTGCTCTAACTTCCGCAAATATTGAGATATCGGGCTGTTTTTTTTTAATTGATAGAGTATCATTCAAGGAAGGTTGGTATTAAATTTGGCGATGATCGGTAAAGAGGTTCTTTTTTAAAAAAATTTTGAATTTTTTTAGAAATGTCCGTGGTTGCTCTAACTTCCGCAAATTTGGAGATATCGATCTATTTCTAATTTTATTATATTTTTTAGTCTTTTCTACCCCTATTTCATATATAATTTTTTAAGATTTGGTTGATTAGACTTAGCTTTATACGCGATTAACGGTCCATAATTTTGATCGCATATAAAGCTAAGTCTAATCAACCGAATTTAAAAGAATTATATATGAAATAGGGGTAGAAAAAACCGAAGTAAAAATTGTTTTTTGAGTTTTCGATGCCATTGGTTGATTAGACCCAGCTTTATACGCGATCAATTATTACATTTTATTTATATTTTGACCGTGACCGTGACCGATAATGACACGTGTGCAAAGTGTTACTATTACAGAGCTATTAACAATTATTGTATAAATAAAACCTTTTTTAGCCTTTTATGATCTTCATTAAGTCGATATTTGTTTCAAGGGCTTGCTTTCGTTTTACAGACAGGGATAAATTTTACACGAAGTGGCTGAGTAAAGCGAAGTACCAAATCAACCTGCATTCGAAGATTCTTTAAATAATCAATAGGCTCCAAGTAGAAATTGTGTACCAGAGGAGCTATCATGGCCTTCATTTCCAGCATAGCAAATCGTTGACCTACAATTTGGTACATATCGTAATCTGTTAATATAACATGGTATTATACATATCAGGATATAAAAAATACAGTTTACCGATACAGTTACGTGGACCAGCACTGAATGGTAAATACGAATAAAGATGACGATGTCGGATCTTCTCAGGCAAGAATCTATCAGGATCAAATACTTCTGGATTTGACCAAAAATTAGGATCTCTGTGGACTCCGTAAATGTTAAGATGCAAGAATGTTCCAGCAGGTACCAAATATGACTCTAAAAAGCATATCGTACAATAATTAAGATTTAGAAATAATAATTTATATATATATATATATATATATATATATATATAAGCTGTACTAAAATTTTAAAGTTGAATATATACACTGAAAAAATGTCTAATAATCATCTTTGGTTGTAATAATCCAGGCTTGGCTAATGTTACCAAAAATTTTGGTGAAGTAGTTTCAACTAAACGTATAGGTGATTGTGCGACAAAATAATTTGGTTAATGATAACAAATAATTCTAGCAACATTTTATATGATTTGGTTAATATTGGCAGTTTGATAATTATTACCAAGTAATGATAAATGTAACAAAATTGCTTACTAAATAATTGAGTAACTGTCAGCAAAATGAGCAAACCAATCAGATAAGGCTTTTTAAGACAATTTAGTACTAATTATCAAACTGTTTGTTAATTATCACTTAACTAAAGTAATTTTCACCAAACTGTTTAATAATAAGTACAACATAATTTAGTAGTTTTAACTAGACGCAAAGTTTGATTTTTTTTAAATGTTTATAATTATTACAAAATGTTTTATTATTATTATTAAAAACAAGTCGTTTTTGTTCGACCCAACTGGCCAGATAATTAATATATTTAGACTCACAACGTTTCGACTGTAATTTCGGTTCTTTTCAAGTGAAAAGTAATCAAGCCATACATTCGCAAGATCCGCATACAAAATATCCATTACGTCGCTGACATCGTGCCCTAACTACATCATGCATACGTAAAGCTAAAAAGTGAAATAAACTCACGATTAAAATAATTACTCGGAAGTCATAAGTTAAAAAGTCAGAATAGAATTAAATTAAAGTAAAAATATAACAAATAAAATAAAAAACTTACATATCTTGTGTGTTAGAGATTGAACAATTCGCGCCCTCGTTACTCTCTATAAACCTTTTACCAATGGCTAACAGTAGCGCTGCTGGATTGTTGTGGCGCTGTCGTCTTTTTTCTCTACTTTCTTTACTTTAGATGACGCTGTCTTCTACAGCGTTCCAAAAACTTCACTTCACTTTTGTTCGTTGCCACGTGTGTACGTTAGCTTCTTCTTCTTCCGTCTCGAACATTCTCGAGTGTACACGCGTTATAATAAAAGATCCAGTTCATTAATCCTAACCGGTTAATTTTTGTCATCCCTGACCTGCCCGTCCTAACGTTGTGCGTCAAGACAAAGAATATATAATAAGAACAGTGTAGCGTCGAAAGAGGGAATGTCGCAAGCCATATCTGAGAACACATCCGTACAGCGTGACAGTCAAAGTCATACTAAAGTGACGGATACAATAAGCGAATTACTAGATGTGCTCACAGGTGGAAACGAGCAGAACAAAACTAAAAAGTGCAAACTAACCGATCATCCGGTTAATTGTAAATCGAGATTTACAACCGGGTGATCGGTGTCATTTAATTTGCACTTTTTACTATTGTGAGTTTATTTCACTTTTTAGCTTTACGTATGCATGATGTAGTTAGGGCACGATGTCAGCGACGTAATGGATATTTTGTATGCGGATCTTGCGAATGTATGGCTTGATTACTTTTCTCATTTGCAAAGAACCGAAATTACGGTCGAAACGTTGTGAGTCTAAATATATTAATTATCTGGCCAGTTGGGTCGAACAAAAGCGACTTGTTTTGAATTTATTTACTGGCGAAGGGAGCTACTGTATTATTATTAAAATTGGTAATAATAATCAAATATTAAAAAAAAAACCTATTACTATATAAATACATCTCACTTTACCAAGAGTTTTTTTTCAGTGTATCTAATGCAACATAGGAATAGTTGCCTATAGTTTGGAAGATAAAAAATATAATGTAATTATTATTTAAATTTTATTATATATTACTTGCTTAACATTATTTTCTGAAAATATTGTACGTTGTATTAGATGGAGTTTTATATATAAAATTTTGAAATATTATAGAAATATCAATAAAAGTATACAAACTTTTACATCTTTGAAATATACAAGAATTTTGTTTTTAACGTATTTGATGACATGTTGCGTAAAATATTTTAAAATTTACATAAGAAAAAATTTAGTTAGATGCATACGTAATTTTACGTCTTCCCCAGCAATTCGTGATATGAAAAACACGCTGGGATATAAGCGCAATGCTTCCTTTATACATCTGTCCAAATATGGTAGGTCTTGCAATAATTTCATGGTAAACTTCTGTTCATTCTCTTGCAAGGCAGTATCGACTTCGTTCCTGACACGATCCTGTATCATCATTGTTAATTAAAAGGCGTCTTTTGTTATTGTGATGTTTTTACATAGAAACAAATATATCGAATATTTATTTCGCAAATGTTTTGATTCGTTTAAAATATGTGTATATAAATTGCACTTAAAATGTAAATGAATATTTAAAATATGTGGGTATGCTTAACCCTTGAACACCGCACTAAGTTTAGCACATTTACATACTGGGTGTATATAGCCATACGTCTATTAAACGGCAAATGAGGCTGCACAGCATGGGGATTGATAGAGAGAGAATAAAAGTATATTTACCTTATCACTGGGATTCCTTAACTATCACTATATTGTAGAAACAGCCGGAATTTTTAAAACAAACATGGGTGTTCTATATACACCTAGTGTGGTGTTTTAGGGTTAAGCGTATGCGTAAACGCATACGCGCGCGCGCATATATATTTCTGTATACTATTAATACCTACCAAAAGTAAATTGTATACATTACACATATACACACTTAAAATAACATTTAAAAAATTAGATATTGATTCATATTTAATCCCCCGTTTGTATACGTTTTTCTTTTGCACCTTCGAAATAAAAATTTATGAATCATCTGTGTACACTGTAGTTGAAAATTTTATAATCATTTCGATAAACATTATTAACTTAATATTTTCTGGAAGGCTCGCAAGTTTTATAGTTATAAGCAAATATCATTTTAGCTCGGACGCCGTAGACTCACGTATACAGACACAAGTTAATAAATAACTTTTGGAATCAATTAATTTCTTTGTCTATTTGGAATACCGATTTACATTTGACGATAGATATACCTGAATGTCCTTATGTTCAGCTAATAGTGCCGTAATGAAGCACAGACCCATCGCTGTAGTATCATGACTCTATAATCGTATACATCAATGTATTATAATATATGTATCTATAAATAATAAATAAGAGAGGTTACAAAAGAAATTATGTACCTCAAACATAAAAGTGTCAACTTTCTCCCTAATATCTGAATCAGTCATAAGGCCGTCACGAGAGGCCGCTATTAGAAGATCCAACATTGCAAGCCGTTTTCTTCGTACTAAATCGAAATATGTAAACACGTCTATATCAAATTAACAGCTCAATTCTTCTGCGACGTTTTCATTACATAAACTTGACTACGTTAAGAATTTAAACTATAAGTATAATATTCATAAGTTGTAAAATATAATTAATGAAATTAAACATCAACCAGATTTAAAGAATAGCAATAACTGATTAAATTACGTACCTCTTACCGGTTCTGCGTCATCTTTCTTTGCCGACGTGTCATTATCAAAATTGTTTAAGTATTGACCATTAGTGCGATCATGATAAAGTTTTCTTTCAGCAATTATCTATGTATAAAATACATTAACATTATAATGGTTCTTCTATAATACATTAATAATGTGTTGTTAACATTTACAAATTATAATTTTTTTACACTATAATTACGTTGTAATTTTTTTTTGTGTTGTAATAGTTTTAAATAAATAATATCTAAATATAATATTAAGAAGCATTTTTGCATACTTGTTTAGTAAATCCATGTAATATCTTCAGCATCTTCTTTTGCTCTTTACCTTTCGACGTCAACGAGAATATCCAATCGCTGTGTGCAGCCATTGCCTAAATAGTCTAAATAATTAATAAATGTTAGGCATGTTACTTTAAGAAGATAATAATGTAAATTTGGAAAACATATATTTCTTTAAGTTTTTTATATATTTTTACACTTAGTTTTATTTCATTAACTATGAAAAAAGAGAATACATTAAAACACTAACAAAATTATGCTAGAGACATTTGCAAAATCTTATACATATATAGTATAAATATTACACCTTTTTTTAACTATTTATTTTTAAATTTGTTTCTATTTCTTTTTAAATAGATAATTTAATATACACGTAATTTATACATTTCTAATTAATAAAAGTGGTAATTTACCTTTACATTAAGTATTGTATTATTATACTTACCTGTTCATATAATTATACAATACGAATTTATATTTTAATTAAAACAGAATATAAATATACAGTTATTTATAACTAATAAAACATGAATTATTATACCTGTAAACAAAAAGTTCTCCCATCCGATGAACCGCTTCTCGATACTGCTGCTGGAAATCACCGAGGCCTCGTAAAGAAATGCCCATGGCAGTTTCTGCAAACGCATTTGTAATAGTATCAAGATAATATTATCATATATATTTCAAAAGTATGTGTTGCTGTCAAAATTACGAATCAGTATCTATGTTGTGACATTGATACTTACAGTTTTAAAAATTTTAGTATAATTTTATTTATCAATAAGAATAAAAATTACAGTTAAAATGTACAGTTATGAACACATCATACCACATATTGCATTCAGCGTATGTTCGCTAAAAAATGGTACTAAATCTTTCACAACTGTGTCTCCTGCATTTTTCAAAGATTTGGTCATGTTTTCACCTTCCTCCATCAAAATCTGAATAAACTGCTGTAATATATTAAAATGAAATGTGGGGGTTAATATTTTTCGTCGTGAATGCCACTTGGCGCCTGAAACATAAATAACATATTGCATAATTGTGTGATAACAAGGTGCAGTGAGACATATATTTTTTTATTTAATTTGAAATTTATTGATTTTTAATAACCATTGAATATTACAAATATATTCTTTTTGTGATATGCGGTTAAACTTTTATGACAGCACATTGTGTAATATAACGTTGTTTGAGAGCACGCGGTAGCGCGAGGTAGCGCGAGGTGACACAGGACGACCACAAAAGCAGCAAGTTCAGAAATGCACGAAAATAAAGCAAAGTATATTTAAAGTCGAGTATGTACAATTATTTACAAGTTCGTTTTTCTTACAGCAAGAGAATAAGCCGGGAGTGAGAGCGCGCACTGGCGCGCACTGAATCTATCACCGCGAAAAGCAGAGAAGTTAGCTGCACAAGCTAATTCGGTGTCGAGAGCGGATTACGAGTATAGTAGGGAAGCTAGCTCCATTTTTTCGTGATTATTTCGGTATTTCTGAAACTTTTTGTGGTGATTCAGAATGTTATTCAATGATCAAATAAGCTCCGGGGGCTGACAAAAAAGTGGGGGGCTTTGGGTGGTATAGCCACCCACTTGTGCAAAAAAATTTTTTTTTCAAGTCATTTCGGTATGTCAGTCATTTTGCACCATAATTCTTTGATATATTCTATGACTATTTGCAAATTGACTGACAAAAAAGTGGGTCGCTTATGGGTGTAGGGCTGCCCAAAAATGTCATTTTTTTTCAAGTCATTTCGGTATGTCAGTCATTTTGCACCATAATTCTTTGATATATTCTATGACTATTAGCATAATTGACTGACAAAAAAGTGGGTCTCAAAACCCTCATAAAATATTGTAAATTCCACAGTTTGCGATGACTTATGAATCTTTTCTCCATTGATGGTCATCAGGACTCATTTTAATTCTTATTCTTATTGTTATATGATTTTTAAATAATGTTACAGAATCGAGTGTCGACCTTTCTGAGGATGAAGATGACCTAAATGATTGTGATAAAGAAGAAAAAAAATATTCCTGGTTTTATTATTTATTTTTTATGATGATAATTCAATGCTATTTTTCATTACTTTTTTTGTTATAATTATATAATAAATAACCATAAAAAAAGATATTGGCTTTAGTTTACGATGTACTTTTAATTATTTATTTGAATAATGAAAAGACAATAAGAATTAAAATGAGTTCTGATGACCATCAATGGTAGACGGAAAAGATTCACAAGTCGCAAACTGTGGAATTTACAATATTTTATGAGGGTTTTGAGACCCACTTTTTTGTCAGTCAATTATGCTAATAGTCATAGAATATATCAAAAAATTATGGTGCAAAATGACTGACATACCGAAATGACTTAAAAAAAAATGAAATTTTTGGGCGGCCTTACACCCACAAGCGACCCACTTTTTTGTCAGTCAATTTGCAAATAGTCATAGAATATATCAAAGAATTATGATGCAAAATGACTGACATACCGAAATGACTTGAAAAAAAATTTTTTTTGCACAAAGTGGGTGGCTATACCACCCAAAGCCCCCCACTTTTTTGTCAGTCCCCGGAGCTTTGATCATTGAATAACATTCTGAATCACCACAAAAAGTTTCATAAGAACCGAAATAATCACGAAAAAATGAAGCTAGCTCCCCTACTAGTAGCGTTTACGCGGTTTGCGAGTAGCGTTTAAGCGGTTTGCAAGAGCGATGATTCTAAGCAGGTGAACTTCGACAGCGAAGAGAGAGAGCGGATCTCTACGCGTAAGGCGGTGTTAAGCGGTGTATAAGCGGTCGTATAGATATACTTAGGGGGTGATCTGCGAACGAGAATCGGTTCCACGGCGCAGCGGTGATCTTTTATCACCTTCGAGACGAGGCTCCCTCCAGGCAGATTACCAATATTTTCGGGAGGGTGATTGGCCATCGGCGGCTTACGTCATCGAGCTGACGTCACGTTTTCACGTGACGACCCGAAGTGATCGTTACTTGTTTGCGACCGCAATGTTTATAGCATGGATCTTTCCTTTGTGTGAGAGAGCGGGTTGCTTGACTTTGTTTGTGCGACCGGTCAGCCGTGGCTGTGTTATTGCTAATATCGAACTTTCTGGAAAGAATAACGAAAGATCCATGCTGTAACGTGACAAAGGCTACTCTTTTGAATAGAAATTTTATGCGAATATTTTATTGAAAGCGTGCTCGCGCTGACATGCAACCGAAAGCGGTTTTCGTGATACGGATTATCACAATCTCAAACAAACGTACAAGAAAGAAATTCTTTTTTATACCCTTATTATTATTTTTTTATAATATTTATATTCAATGTAATTATATTAATTATTAATTTATTTTCTTATATTTAATAATACTTACAATTATTTTTTTATGATTAATATGAGATATTGTAAACATATATGTAAATTTAATTACTGTGTGATATAATATATGCTGTTTATGTTACATAGATTTATTCTGTTATCAACAAAATTAAAACTTGAAACGAAATTTAATAAGAAGCCAAAACAAAACTTAATAAAACATGTACCATTATTTATATTAATATCGTGATGTTACCTCCACTAGTGAGAAGACCTGTACCGAACCAAAGTTGTAAAACATCATAAAGAAGACTCTTTTCGATATGTTTTGTGCTGCTTAATATTGTCTGAAATTACAGAAAATATTAAGTTAAATGTTATTTAATTTAGACGCCATTTAAATAATCAATTAATTGATTCAAAAAGTATTTTAAATATACAATTATTTCAGACTTTTGACGAACAAATATATTTTTTCAAAATAAAAAAAAAACAAAAAAATAAACACCTTATCGTCAATATATCAATACTAAAAAAAGCAGAATAATATTTCTTTCATATTTCACCTCTAAATCATTCGGATGGCGGATGGATATTACGGGAAGAAAGAATCCCCAAACTTTTCCAATGGGATAAAACTCGTCAGTTAAGGTAATCAGAAACTTCCATTGTTCTTCTAAAAAATGTATGTATATATGTTTATTATGTAAGTTTACGGACATATTATAAATATTGGCTCAACTTTCGAATAGCCCCTACCTCCGAATTTGATGAAACTTGCAGCAATTGTTGACCATTAGAGGACACGTTCATACTATAAAGGATTTTGTACGGAAACAAATAGGAACGGAGAAATTGGCGTCAAAAATTCAAAATTTTTATTCTAATTTATAGACAATCTAGTGGCTGAAATGTGATGAAACTTGTGTAAATAGTACATGTATGAACAAAGGAAAGTCTTTTAAAGCAGTGAATGGAATCTTTAAAGCCCACGCATGTACTTTGAAGGCACGCTATGTGTCTAGTTTAACAATAGTGGAGCCCCCGCAGGGGGCGGAACCTACTGCCTCCACGCATTCACTTTTCACGCGAACCGAGGTTCACCTCCACCTCCCCCTGCTTTCGGGGGAGGTGCGGTAGCCCCTCCTTTGCTTACGTGTGTACTGTTTATACACACACAATTAAAGTATTATTTAAAAATTCATATTAACTTTCCACGCATAAAAAGTTTACGCATACACTTTTCACGCGAACCGAAATTCACTCCCACCTCCCCCCTGCTTTCGGGGGAGGTGCGGTTGCCCTTCTCTCGCTTACGTGTGTACTGTTTCTCTCTCTCTCTTTTTCTCTCTTTTTCTCACTGCTGATTCTGTGTATATTATTATACTATATGATAGACGGCGATTTGTATATGGCGATGTACAAATTATTCATTTGTATTGTATTGCATCGTATTTTCTTTGTTCATGCATGTACTATTTCGACATATATATTAGTCATTTATGCCTTTTAATACTCAAAATAACTGCCACATTTCTCAAACTTTTGTGTTAATAACTTCTGAATAAATAACGAGCGCGGACTGAAACTTTCTAAAGGTCACTTAGGAGGGTGACCTTGACAAGATACTAAAATATCAAGGTCATCCAAGGTGACTCCCTCCATGTAAACAATTACCCAATAGGTAATCATACAATTTACCATCTGTATTTTTTTAATTTCTCCGTTCCTATTTGTTTCCGTACAAAATCCTTTATGGTGTGTGCGTGTCCTTTAATGCTCTACAATTGCTGCAAGTTTCATTAAATTTGGAGGTAGGCTATTCGGAAGTCTTACCTAAATATTGATCAAAATATATATGATTGACTCTTTGTTATATTTTATGTATGTATCTAGATATTTTATTGCTTTTCAAATAACTTCAATAATCAAAATACATGAATGCTACTGCCTAAAAATATTTATAAGCTTAAATAATTCTTAAAAGCAATTAAAATGCAATAAAATATTGATAATTATATATCTCAGAGGAAAATGTTTTCAAATATTATATTTGAAAATTTGTATGCACTGGCGAATATTTATTTACCGGAATATATTGTATATAAAATTATAACTTACCTCGTGAACCAAGATATTGAAATACATTTCCAACAATCGGATAACCTGATGGTCCTGGTATAAGATTGATAAGTCGTCCCTTTTTTCCATGATAATGCACATAATAATTAGGTATCAGCAGAATAAGGATAAGTAATAGTAATATAATGGTGATCATTATTGGCTGACGAAATAATTAGCCAGTATGAGCAAATTGCGATTCCTTCTGATGTCTTCTTCTAATATCTAAAAACTCAACTGATTAGAAATCAACACATAAAAAGAAGGGCATGGAGCCACAACAGGGTGTTCTCGTGCCGTGACTTTTATTAAAATAATATTTTAACAAATGTTTTAGTCTATTATCAAACCATCTTTAATGTGATAAGTTAAGATAATACAAAAACCGGTAAATAAAAAGATAAAACCGAATAAGTAACATTTACTTCGTCAGTCAATAATTAACCCTGCAATTAAGAATTTAATCGACTATACTGGCAATGATTATAATCGTGGCAACGATTATAATTGTCGTGACAAATCATCACCGCGTTTCGACCAAGGATTCTGGTTATTCTAAAATTGATGTAATTTTAGATACTTATAATATAAGCATCTTAATTAAATAATTAAATTTATTGCAAAAAGTATTACCTTATTATTGTTTGTCATCTTAATACATGTTATTGCGATAAATATTACCACATGCCTCAGTGGTCGAATTGGTACGACACCCGTCACGGAATGAGGTAGGTTCCAGGTTCAAACCCTGGCTGAGGTAATATTTTTTGCAATAAATTTAATTATTTAATTAAGATGCTTCTATATATATATATATATATATATATATATATATAATATAAGCATCTGAAATTACATCAATTTTAGAATGACCAGAATCCTTGGTCGAAACGCGGTGACGATTTGTCACGACGATTATAATCATTGCCAGTATAGTCGATTAAATTCTTAATTGGGTTAAAAAGATAAAAATTTTAAATCACAATAAACGCATTAATCGCTTTAGTTCTTATCGCTATATAAAATTCGAATCAAACGCTCATCCTATTTCTTTAATGTATAAAAGTCGAGGAGTAAATTAAAATGAATTACGGATTCACAAATACTTAATAACATGTCATCGAAATAAACGAGTAAAAAAAATATTTTCTAAATATGTACACAGTAACCCTTAGCTGGCACTGCGAGGTATTAAACGCGCCAACCATATAGTTCAACTCTAATTTAAGCTCCCTTATAATACAAAAGTGGTACTAAAAAATGGAAGAGTTAAAATATAAGTTATAAATTTTTAAGTGAAAACAGTCATTTTTTCGTTTTCTTTTACGTTTTCCAATTTTTTTATACTTAATTTTACATTTTATCAAAATAACCTATGATATTTGTTAAAACAACATTCGAAGACTATCTTGGAATTTTTTTAAGTAATAGCTTCCTCGCAGCAAGCATTTTACTAGTAGGGTCTGAAACGGCCCCAGTGTGCCAGCTGTGTGATTATGGTAAAGGGTGTCAGCTAAAGGACAAAGGTGGAAAGGGGGCGACGGGAGCCGCCTGCTAACTCGGCAGGGAGCCGGGTGGTGGCTCCTCCACCCCCCCCCCAGTGTCTGGACGGGCCTCGGCCTGCCCAGACGTAGAGATGGGTGATGGGATGGTAGGCCCTAGGGCTTTCTTCTCTCACTCGTCAGGGTAGTAGGGTGGCGGCGGTCCGGGGGGGCTTGGGTGGATTCTTCAAGGCGTCTCCATCACTTGTGCTCCCAGGGTCGTCGCGGGGGAGGGGGGGCTGCTCCGGAGCTATGCTTCGGATCAGGGCCTCTCGAGTGCGCGGCCCCGGGGTGGGGAAGGTGGGTCGGACCTTTTCCACGGAGGTCCCGGCCCGTATTCCCCTCCCCCGGGATCGTGCGGGGGTCGGGACTCAAGAACGGACCCGTGAGCCCCGACCTCACCTCCGCACAAAACCTTAGTAGTAGGTAAGGTTTACCCCCGCCCCGTGCGCCATCATCGACGCACGCGGCGGGGAGGCCGGGGTATTTGCCCGCTCTCGCCGGCCTTCGGGGAGTAGGGACCCCTAGTTGGGGTTGGGGGAGGGCCCTCCGGATGTATTAATAGCCAGTTCCCGGGGGGCCCTACGAGACGTCCAGGTTAGGCCACACGTAGGGTTTTTAGCCGGTAAGAGTCCGGCATAACCGTCCGCCCTTCCGTGGGGGCGGCGGTATCCATGAGGATTTTCCCTATGTTTAAAAAAAGGGTGTCAGCTAAAGGGTTAAGTATCGTGATGAGGTGATTTGGTGATTATGGTGTTCTATGTAAAGAGTCATATTGTAAAATTTTCACTTATAATATTGTTATTAGTTAGATAATGTCATTGACATGTGACATGTTATGTGACATGTTGTTATTTGTGTCCGTTATTTATTTCAGTTTATTTCTCGACTTTTATACTTTGAAGAAATAGAATGTGTGCGTTCGATGCGAATTTTATATTGCTGTAAAAACTAATGCGATTAATGTAACGTATTGCGGTTTTTATTTTTATTTATTTATTTACTAGACTTTATGTATTATCTTCACTTATTACACTAAAGATGATTTAATAACAGACGTTTGTTAAAATATTATTTTAAATAATTAAAGGTTACTTACAAACACTCTGTTGTGGCACTATGCTCTTTTTTTATGTGTTGATATCTTCTTTTAGTTCTTAAATTACACAAGTCACTAAATATGTATTTACGGTCTTTATATCTTAATTAGGTTTGGTAAGTAAAAAGTGCGTTTAAATACTTTATTAATACTCTACCACTAACAAATTTTAAAGATACAAATTATAATGTATTATTTAATTTATTTAAAAATGTGCATGTGCATAACAAACATGTAAATTTATTTTAGTACAAATTTATTTAATTTCGAAATATTTTAACCCTTAGTCTGTACACCTGGGTCGTTTTCGTCCGGGCAAAAATCAAATGTAGTTGTAACTTTTGAAAACGGGTAGAGAAGACGCCACTGCGTATCCGTAAAAAAAGTTATGCTCTCCGAGAACCCGCCTACCGAGTTTCAAGGCGCCAGTCCCCCTCCGGCCGTGACAGGAGACACGTAATTCTTGAAAAAACGAGGTTTGCGGCGAACACTTAAGCACCTCATTTCAAAATAATTGCATGCAATATTTTTTTTATGAAAGGTACGCTTTTCCCCTTCAATTTCTTTTTTTATTCATTTCGATATCTTTATTTGTCTTAAAGTTATGATTTTTTAAGTAAATAATAGGGGTATTCAAATAAGTTAAAGTTTAACGGTTTGACAGGTTATGTCGGGTTAAAGTCGGGTAAAAAGTTAATTTTTACACTTTTAACCCAAAGATTAATGTGATAAGTTAATGAGTCACTTATGTATTTTGCATAACCTTAAAGAGTAGCGCGCCCAAAGTTAATTAATTAACTTTTTACTCGACTTTAACCCGACATAACCTGTCAAACCGTTAAACTTTAACTTATTTGAATATCCCTAATGATTTTACCAGTTGTAGTTGTAGTTGCTCCATTTTTTAAATACAAATTATGTGAAAAAATTAAATTGTTTATAATTTTATGATACTTTAAATTGAAGGTTTGAATTACCTCCATAAATTTTTTTCAGATTTTTTGTAACACTTTAACACTTAAAAAAAACGTCAGGACAAAAACGACCCAGGTTTACAGACTAAAGGTGCCAAAAAAACGTTTACAGACTAAGGGTTAAAGATATTACATTATTACAAATGTTTTCGTCACTATAAAGTGTGTCACGATAAACCGAAGTACTTATATTAAACGCTTGCGAGTAACTGATCAGTTCTGGTATTGGTCTATTGACTATTCGTTTGCTTTTATGATGTTCTGTTTGATCATTTGAGTGACTTGAACAGCCTTAGACAATAACAACTTTTAAAATTAATTATTAATAAGCTTTTTATAAGATTTTTTAAAAAATTGTTTAAAGTGTGTCACGATAAACCGAAGTTCTTATATATTAAACGCTTGCGAGTAACTGATCAGTTCTGGTACTGGTCTATTGACTATTCGTTCGCTTTTATGATGTTCTGTTTGATCATTTGAGTGACTTGGACAGTCTTAGACTTTAGACAATAACAACATCTAAAATTCATTATTAATAAGCTTTTTATAAAATTTTTTTTACATTGTTTAAACAAGCAATGTCTATATAAATAATATCAGTAATTCAAAGGTTATCATCAATAGCGAAATAGAATCACTACAATGTTGCATATGATTTGCATGCTTGATATTAAAATGAATGAAGAGATTAATATAGAATAATAAATGTGCCGTATATATTAAATATTTATAACGATCGAAAAACCCGGCACAGAGTTAACCACTAAAAAAGCTATCGATTCGAATAAAATTCAGCCGTATGTTCGATGAGGGAGGGTTTTATGCAGTCGGCTCTTGGACTATTGTATAGTTTCTTTATAATAAGTGAAATACGAACATGCTGCATTGTAGCTAACTTGCTCCGATAGTAGAGTAAGTTGACTATGCGACATAAGTCCATGTTAAACTTATTACACTAAAGATGATTTAATAACAGACCGAAACGTTTGTTAAAGTATTATTTTAAATAAAGGTTACTTACAAACACTCTGTTGTGGCACTATGCTCTCCTTTTATGTGTTGATATCTTCTTTTAGTTCTTAAATTACACAAGTCATTAAATATGTATTTACGGTCTTTATATCTTAATTACGTTTGGTAAGTAAAAAGTGCGTTAAAATACTTTATTAATACTCTACCACTAACAAATTTTAAAGAGATATAATGTATTATTTATTTTATTAAAAAATATGCATGTGCACAACAATTAAACATGTAAAAGTAAAAATTTATTTAATTTCGAAATATTTTAAAGATATCACACATTATTACAAATGTTTTCGTTACTATGATGCTTTTATGATGAAATATACATATATACATATAATAATCTTACCACAAAAAATGCTCTACAATCTACATAATGATCTTACTATTTTTTTTGTAAACCACATGTTAAGATCTTCACGTAATCATGATAACCTGATCTAATTAAGCTGTCAAAATTTCCAAATAATTAAAATTAATATTAAAATTAATAAAATTATTAAATTTTTATTATAAAATTCTTAATTATATAATATATATGTACATACATATTTACCTATATAGATACATACATACGTATTATATACGTATGTGTATTATAATATCTATTTAATAATAAGAATTATTATATTATTAATTCCAATAATAATTTTAATTAATCAGAAATTATACATACATATGATAATACATATGTATATGTTTACATACTACATAGGTACATGCATATTTCAATAATAGTTTTAATCAATCGGAAATTGTATTTTGAAAACATTAGATTATCATAATTGCATAAAGAAAATTTTAACATATGATTCACATATATATTGTAAATTATTTATCATATCGCTCATTTGCTGCAACAATGACATTGTAGGAATTGAGTACCGCAGGAGGTCAATTATACCTCTGCGTGTCGGCCTACTACCGACGTATCGGTG
Source organism: Temnothorax longispinosus (assembly GCF_030848805.1). Classification (NCBI taxonomy): domain Eukaryota; kingdom Metazoa; phylum Arthropoda; class Insecta; order Hymenoptera; family Formicidae; genus Temnothorax; species Temnothorax longispinosus. The sequence goes on along the minus strand of NC_092367.1, from coordinate 14,555,783 downwards.
AGAGGAATCAAGAATTGATTACACACTCGATAACTGGTAAAAATAATACTTTATTGCGAGCCATGCAATAGCCACGAGTCTATAATTTTAACGGTTGTTCTGAACACAGTTCTGCCAACGATGATATCCTAATCGCTTCCTCTTCTCCAGAGGAGCATGCTAAACATTTACGCATTGTATTTCAGAGGCTTAAAGAGTTTCACCTCCGCCTTAATGTTGAAAAGTGCGTGTTCGGCGTACATGAACAAAAGTTTCTCGGGTATATAATAAATGGTAAAGAAATCAGCCCCATCCCAGAAAAAGTTGAAGCGATTACCAAATTTTCTAAACCCAAAACCATTGCCGACCTACGCCGTTTCCTCGGCATGATAAATTTTTACCGTCGCAACATTCCTCGTGCGGCAAAAGCACAAGCACCACACAACATAACTCTAAAATCGCTCTTTTTGAATTATTGCTTAATCTTCATGAACTCACCCGAGAAAGCAGTTGTATCGCTATTGTATTGCCATATCATTTTATATCACACATGCGTGGAAAGTGGCCCATTCCGCGCGCGCCATCGGTGCGACAAATAGCTAATTTCCCACGCGAGAAATTCCCCACTCGAACCCGTGCAGGAATGAGATATTCCCGCACTTGTTACAAAAATAACTATAGTGAATTATGTAGGTTGCAATACTACTATGTCTTATCTCAGTCTTATCTCGAGATCAGTTGTCATTTTTTCGTTGTAGTGAAAACATCGTAAAAGTTGTAAAAAGATCGAGTAACTTGCCAATTTTAAAATGGCATTTTAAAATTCTCATAGAAAGTTATAATAATTCAAAACTTTAAATCGAGTCAAATCGAGAAAAATCAAAATTTTCGAGTTATGTCATTGTTGTAGCAAATAAGCGATAATGCGTATCTATGCAGATATATACATGTGTAGTATATACATGTGTGTAATATAATATAATATATAACTATATTATATTATATTATATATGATAAAATTGGTAATTTTATTAATTTTACTAATAAGTTTAATCAATCAGAGATTATTAAGTATAGTGTAACTCCGGTATATACGCCGCAGCTAAGGAAAACTTAATTTATTGAATACTATTTACTATGTTTAAGGCAAATAAATTATACCAATAAAAACTTTATACTGTCTACTACTATAAAAAAAATATAAATGTGAAATATCCATTTTTTGTATTTAATTTTAAAAAACTTTTAGAAACCCTTGCATTTTTGCCATATATATCACAGAGGGGTGGGTTATATTCACATTCATGGGTGAAATATACGCCTTATAAAAAATTACAAATAATGTTTATAAATAAGGCAATAAAATGTCATAATAAGTTATAATATGTGTGTAAGAAGTTTATTAAAATGTAAAAACGATAAACAAATTATAAAACTAAAAAATTAAAAAAAAAATAGAAGAGCGATAGATTCATTAAAGATTATTGTTATACGATCCAAAAAAAAAAAAAGAAAAAAGAACACATAGAAGATTTCGAGTTTCACAAAGTGTCTGTATTATGGCATAAATCCCGCACGCTAACTTGTCGTATATCCCAAACAGGAAGAATATACAAGATATTAAGTTAAACAAAAAATACAAGAGTTATGCACTATTTTGCTGTATTCCATTATTTACTGTCCCTCTACACTTATGTATCATGAAATAACCATTAAACCTTTTACATTCTCTACAGTAATCATTTTACGTGGTGTCTGTGAAGTTGGCATATCATTTTCCAGCAGATCAAAAATAAAAGGCAGTTCTTGTCGCATGCAGTCGAGTTCTATAGTTCCTGATACTTTTTAGTAATAGTTCTGGTGATTTTACCCAAAAAACAGTCGATCGAAAAAATGATCTGCTAACTTCCCGTAGCAGATCATTTTCTAGCAAATCAAAAATAAAAGAGTTCTTGTCGCATGCAGTCAAGTTTTATAGTTCTTGATACTTTTTAATAATAGTTCTGTTGATTTTGCCAAAAAAAGTCCATTGAAAAAATTATCTGCTAATTTTCCGAAATCTCGGAGTTCCGGTTTATTTAAAATATTTTTCGAATAGTTCTGAGCATACTGAAGCATTTTCTAAAGAGTTCCCGACATTAGCAATGTTGTACGATTGTTTAAAAAATTAATACCGCTCGAAAACCGAGTATTTAGAGAGAATAGGGTGATATGCTGTACGAAATGTCGCAGTTCCGGTTTATCTAAAATATTTCTCGAATAGTTCTAAACATACTAAAGCATTTTCCAAAAAATTCCCGACCCTGGCAATGTCATATAATTGTTTAAAAAATTAATACCGTTCGAAAACCGAGTTTTTAGAAAGAATAGGGTGATATGCTGTACGAAATGTCGCAGTTCCGGTTTATCTAAAATATTTCTCGAATAGTTCTATAAACATACTATAGCATTTTATAAAGAGTTTCCGACCCTGGCAATGTCGTATGATTGTTTTCAAGCGGTATTAATTTTTTAAACAATCATACGACATTGTCAGGGACGGGAACTCTTTAGAAAATGCTTTAGTATGTTTAGAACTATTCGAGAAATATTTTAGATAAACCGGAACTGCGACATTTCGTACAGCATATCACCCTATTCTCTCTGAATACTCGGTTTTCGAGCGGTATTAATTTTTTAAACAATCATACGACATTGCCAGGGTCGGGAACTCTTTAGAAAATGCTTTAGTATATTTAGAACTATTTGAGAAATATTTTAGATAAACCGGAACTGCGACATTTCGTACAGCATATTACTCTATTCTCTCTAAATACTCGGTTTTCGAGCGGTATTAATTTTTTTAAACAATTGTACAACATTGCTAATGTCGGGAACTCTTTAGAAAATGCTTCAGTATGCTCAGAACTATTCGAAAAATATTTTAAATAAACCGGAACTCCGAGATTTCGGAAAATTAGCAGATAATTTTTTCAATGGAATTTTTTTGGCAAAATTAACAGAACTATTATTAAAAAGTATCAAGAACTATAGAACTCGACTGCATGCAACAAGAACTCTTTTTTATTTTTGATTTGCTAGAAAATGATCTGCTACGGAAATTTAGCAGATCATTTTTTCGATCGACTGTTTTTTGGGTAAAATCACCAGAACTATTACTAAAAAGTATCAGGAACTATAGAACTCGACTGCATGCGACAAGAACTGCCTTTTATTTTTGATCTGCTGGAAAATGATATGCCAACTTCACAGACACTTTTACGTGTAGGTCGTAACACATCAAGATCGCGCTTCTTACGACGGTGAGAAATCGATTCAACTCACGACAGTTTCGTTAATATTAACAGTAAAGAACTGAAATTTCAACACAATATTAATATGGCATAAAGGCACATAGCGCAGAATAATTGCGAGCAAGTACCTTCATTTCTTCTATTTTTTTCTGACATCTGCGGCGTAAAACTCCGCGCGACGTAAATACCGGAGTTACCCTATGTAAGGGCCAAAGCACATGACATGGCGTAGCGATCTACGACAATCGTAGTCGTGGACGTAAGTAACGCACAAGCTTTGGCGTAGTGCGTTATGTCGTATGGCGAGTGATAGCGAGGTACGAGCAAGCTGCTAAAACCAAAGGTGAGTACTATCCTGATAATTTCTAAATAAATTAAAAGTAATCGTCAAATTTAATTGTTAAAAGTAAAATTTTTACTAATTAGGCTGTAACAACCTAATTATGCTGTAATGATCTATTTTTGTGCTTATATGTTAAATGACAAACAATGGTAATTTTAGGTTAACAGCAATTTTTCTTTATATAAGAATGCTTTAAAGAACGCTTTTTTTCTTCGCTTGCTCCTTGCTAATTTATGAATTTTTTTTAGATTATTGTTTAAATAAAATTGTACATGGTAAATGGTAATTTTTAGGTTAGCGGCATTTACGGATCAACGCCCGATGTACTGACGATACTCGACGTCGCGCTGCTACCCTTACCAGACTTACCAGAATCGTTATTGCCTATACGCGCGCAGGAAGAACGATACACCATTGCAGCACGCCGCATTGCTGCGGAAACGTGCGGATGCTCAAAAGAAGATCAAGTCGATTATGAAGCACGTAAGCAAGGAAACGATCAAGCTAGTCGGCCGGTCAATAAGCAAGCTTACGCACACCTCACCGGGTGTATTATTCGATTATTTTCTTATACAAATCCAGTTGTATGACAACCTGATAAGTACGTATAGAATGTGTGCCTTCTGCCATTATAATCATCTTCGCAAAGGAAAATTGTAACATGGTCATCGTATTGGATGCCAGGACCTGTCTTTGACTCCTATCCCCAGGACGACTGGCTACCTGGGCTACGGTGAGTACATATTCTGATAATTTCTATAAATAAATTAAGTGATATCTTTTTGTGCTTCTAGAAGTGAAAAACAAGATGAAAAATAAAAACTATTTCTTATTATTAGTACTTAATTGATGTATACATATAATTTGCTAATGCGTAAAAAGAAACAAAAAAGATGGCTGCTAAAAGATAGGCGATGGCATACTAGACCTATAAATCAAATTAGAGCACGACATGGGGATTATAAAAATTTATTTCAAGAATTAAAAAATGATAGTAAAATGTTTTACCGCTATACCAGAATGACACTTGAACACTTTATGAAGCTTCTGGAATTAATAGCACCACATTTAAGGAAAACCAGTAAACGTGCTCTTGTTCCAGAACATAGACTCATAATAGCTCTCAGGTAATAATTTCAATGTATACGATCTTAAAATAATATTTGATATTGCACTTTTGTCTTAAAAGAGAATAATTTGTTATGTACACAATATAAATTTAATGTATTTTTGTAGGTATCTTGCTACAGGTGATTTGCCATTATCGATAGCGATGGCATTTCGAGTCGGTGAATCCACTGTTAGAAATATAATAAAGGAAGTTGGTCTAGTATTGATTAAAGTATTACAACCGATATATCTTGCTTCTCCTGTTGAGGAAGACTGGAAAAAATGTGCAGACGGTTATTGGAATAGGTGGAATCTTCCTAATTGCGTTGGCTCGGTAGATGGAAAACACATAAGGCTAAAGTGTCCTCCAAATTCTGGGACTTTATTTTACAATTATAAAAAATATTATAGTATCGTTTTAATGGCAGTGGCAGATCATTTATACAGATTTACCTTAGTTGATATACGGGCTTATGGAGGTAAGCCTTACAAAAATATAATTATTTATACTTTATTATAACTAAATACGTTAAAAATAAAATATGTATCTGATTTATTGTAGGAAACAGCGATGGGGGAATTTTTAGTAATTCTCAGATAAGATTAAATTTAAATAATGAGCAGTTAAATCTACTGAAAGGAACTATTAATCTTCCCAGTAGTACTTTGAAGACATTTGGGTTTTTCAACGAAACACATTATGCGAATACTTTGTCTCTCCAACTGGAGAATTGGCGTGGCAGTACGACTTTATCCGTAGAGGTGTACATGCAGATAATTAAACTTAAGTGTAAACATAAATAACTTATCTATGTTCAATTCGATCTGTAAAAAACAAGATTATTATTGTAATACGCATCGTAAAAATAAAATTATTTCTTACTAACGTAAACTTTGCCATAAATAAATAATCATACATCCTTAGAATGTAATTATTTTAATCGACCAGTTTTGTAACTCTAAACTTATGCAGTTTATATATCTACAACAAAAGAGCAAGTTATAATCAATGAAGTTATAGTCATAACAATGTTATACATTACACAACACATCTTCAAACAATATTAGAGAGCAGATATCTTTATGCAGAATTATTCTTGATTTTTGCAATAACATTTCCTTTATTTTCGCGATCGACGACATTACTTTTCTCACCCATAGGGATCGAGGGTGAGCAAACTCCGATCAACTTAATCCAGTCATTAAGCTTACCAAGCAATACTTGTACTACCTCATTAACACAGATAGACTAATTAATCCCCCGCCGTATGACACGTGGAAAGGAAGATTATAGATCAAGGACGACGAATCGTATCGTCGAGAATTGCTCACTGGAAAATTTCTAGCATAACGCGACGGTCGAACTACATCGTTGATCAAGCTAATCGGAGTTCGATCAAAGTCACTCTGACGAACCGCGGCACGTGAGATGAGAGGAGCCGCAACGAAGGCGAAGAACTCTTAGCGCTTAGCGCTTCGCCGAGCGTAATTTTCCTTTTTTCTCTTCCTTTTCGCCTCTTCGTCTCCCTCTCTTTCTCTTTTGAGCATCCGCACGTTTCCGCAGCAATGCGGCGTGCTGCAATGGTGTATCGTTCTTCCAGCGCGCGTATAGGCAATAACGATTCTGGTAAGGGTAGCAGCGCGACGTCGAGTATCGTCAGTACATCGGGCGTTGATCCGTAAATGCCGCTAACCTAAAAATTACCATTTACCATGTACAATTTTATTTAAACAATAATCTAAAAAAAATTCATAAATTAGCAAGGAGCAAGCGAAGAAAAAAAGCGTTCTTTAAAGCATTTTTATATAAAGAAAAATTGCTGTTAACCTAAAATTACCATTGTTTGTCATTTAACATATAAGCACAAAAATAGATCATTACAGCATAATTAGGTTGTTACAGCCTAATTAGTAAAAATTTTACTTTTAACATCTAAATTTGACGATTATTTTTAATTTATTTAGAAATTATCAGGATAGTACTCACCTTTGGTTTTGGCAGCTTGCTCATACCTCGCCATCACTCGCCATACGACATAACGCACTACGCCAAAGCTTGTGCGTTACTTACGTCCACGACTACGATTGTCGTAGATCGCTACGCCATGTCATGTGCTTTGGCCCTAACTGTTTTATACTTAATAACACAAGGGAACGGGGGTAGCCCCGGGCATTATTAAAAATCGAATATACCGCGTATCTATGGCCCTTGTTTAAACATTCTGCATATGTCGAGATACGCAGAAGGGCAATATTAGAATGTTTAAACAATGGCCATAGATACGCGGTATACTTGAATTTCAATAATGCCCGGGGCTATCCACTGACCGGGGATACCCCCCGTTCCCCTATATAATTATCTGCATAGATATGTATATACAATGTATATTATACATATATATACATATATACATAATGATCTTCTTACCACAAAAAAATTATCTGTATAGTGATTTTACCCTCGTAAATATACGTAGTATAACGACACTCTCTCCTATTTCTTTGAAATTTTCTTCCCCTTTATTTCTTTTTTGTAAATCACTACATGTTGAGAGCTTCTTCACATAACCATAATAACCTCATGATAATGTTTGATATTGAGCTGTCAAATTTTTCACTTAATTAAAATCAGAATTAACAATAGCAACAAATTTGTATTACATAATTTTTAATTGTGTAATACTTATGTACATACATGCATCGGCATAAATAGTGTATCACGGAGCGGCGCGCGGCGGTTAGGTATGCGTGTGCTTGTATACGTAACCTTTGCCGCCGAGAGACACCATTTCTGCCGGTGTACGTACATACATATCTATTGATATATGCATACTTGTACATATGTATTATATAATTTATAATATGTATTATGTAATAAATAAATTTTAATAAATAATACGTACTGTACAATAAGTAGGTAATATGAATTATATATATTTATATTTATTATATATATATGAATAAAATATATAAATAATATGTATTAGACACGACGCGAACTGTTACACACGAGAACTCGCAGAACTCGTCACGATCTCGATCACCATCGACATTATCGACAGCATCCTCAACTGCCAATCACATATATACGCGGAAAATAAGAGCACGATTCCCAACCACTTCATGCGTTTTTATGACTTTTTTTTTATTAAGGAAGGAAAAAAGAAGAAGTGGAAAAACATTACAAAGCAAAAAAAACGCATTAAATCTATTCTTAAATGCAATAGGTCTTTTACATAATTATCTTTTTTAAAACAAAAACAACATGTTATCTCATTGCCAATCGCTGAATATCTTCATAATTAAAGGAGAATAAATTGAAGAAATTGCAATCCCACGTGTAGATTAAAGTCCATTGTTACATAAATTACATGAATAGATTCTATTAATGTGAATTTTATCGTTAATTTAGGAAAACCGGTTTTGATTTAATTTAATTTAATTTAATTTAATAACTTATTTTATTTTATTTTATTTTAATTTAAAATTTTTGTTCACATATCATCAAACTTTTCTTTATTTTGTGTTAAATTATGGACATAATATTTGTGTCATAATTTGACATATTTACATTATGTTAAATTAAGGAGGTTCTACAGGTACTCTCTAGTCAGTTGAGAGATGAAGAGAAAATCTTCAAATTCATCGATTCTAAGTATTCATAAAATATTTTCGCGAATTTTGATGACGTTAGAGCTTATATCATACCCATATTAGTCGAAGCGAGGAATAATTAAAAATATCGTGTAAGTGCTCCTTTGACTCTGGCGGCTTATAATGGAAGAAAATGTGGTAACGTCGCGAACTTGACAGTTCTGCTCATATGACCGTGGTTATTTCACAATTTCACATAATTCTAGAGCGAGTACTTCTCCGTAAGCGCTCGTAAACGTTAGGTGCTTAAGTTTGAGGTGCTGTCATACTGTGGTGCTGTACTGGCTGTACACTTTTTGCGCGGGTGCAGTCGCTGCGACATTGCCAAATCTCCCTTGTTATTCGAAGCACGCTACGTGAACTGTGATATGGCCTGTTTCAATAACCAATATCACAAAATTTTACGCGATAACCCTTGTTTTTCTCGATATTTTTGAAAAGCTTAGATTACGATTTATAAGAGCTCCGTTTTTTGAATCTCTGGTAGGCCGCCTTCATATAATTAATATCTCGTTTCCTGTCTCCAGGAACCCCTCTGCCATAAGAGCTCATGTAAAAACTGTGATTTCAAAATTCATTTTTGCACATTTTTACACGGTAACCGATGCTAAAATTTTTCGAGCACTTTTCTCGGATCTCAATTTATACGTCCATGAAGTTTTTTCCAATTTTTAGATACATCCATTATCTGTAGAACCTCCTTAACACAAAAATTTGAGTGGACCGTTTGGGACATGTGATTTATGTTATATTTAACACAAATTTTTGTACTGTGTATGTTATGATCATAATCGAATATGTTATAATCAAAACTCCGGAAACGCGACATTCCTAGTATTGACTGGCCAAGTCTGCGGAGTGTCCAAGCGTCTTGATTAAACTAGGTTCTAGAAATAGATTGGGAGATAGATTAGTTTCTTTTATACGGAAGAGGGGCTCCGCCTGTGAAACTTCCCCACCTATTTGTGTACTGTATTGTGTACTTATACACATATCAGCAAATCACAAAACTTTGACCAAGACGCTTGGCCGTTTGGCTGAATTGATTGGTCAATCCTAGGATTGTCCGCGTTTCGGGCTTTGACCATCATAACATATATGTAGAACAAGCATTCATTTATAACCGTCAGTCTTCAAAGCAACATTAAGTCAAACAGATATTTGATCTAGAAGATTAGAAAATTGAGTGGTATTTATTTCTTAATTTCTATATAAACTTCACATATAAACAGTGAATAAAACATAGAAATTGAAGCACGCAGATACCGATACAAAGCTTTTACGCCGGACAGGCAATATTTAGGCGAAACTTCCGAAAACGCCCATGCTCAGATTTAGGTGAAACTTTGTGAATAGGTTCCTTTTAGATAAGAAACACATATACCAGAAGGATTTTTTGCGACTCCAAAGTTTAGTAATTTTTTTAACTTGCTGCCTCTGCGCATACATTTTTCACCCGAAACAAACCAAAACAGCTCTCAAGTAATGTAAACAACCATAAAGTGTCATACCCGTCAAAGTCATAACATAAACATTGTTGGCGAAACTTCAGAAAATCAGAAACGTTATAAACTACGATGCACAGTTTTCGAGATACCAATTTATATAATCTATCACATAGTATAATAATATACACAGAATTAGCGGTGAGAGAAAGAGAGAGAGAGAGAGAGAGAAAGAAACAGTACACACGTAAGCGAGGGCGGGACTACCGCACCTCCCCCGAAAGCAGGGGGAGGTGGGGGGTGAACTTCGGTTTTCGTGAAAAGTGTATGCGTGAACTTTTCATGCGTGGAAAGTTAATATGAATTTTTAAATAATATTTCAATTGTATGTGTATAAAGTATAAACAGTACACACGTAAGCGAGAGAGGGGCTACCGCACCTCCCCCGAAAGCGGGGGGAGGTGGCGGTGAATCTCGGTTCGCGTGAAAAGTGTATGCGTGAAGGCAGTAGGTTCCGCCTCCCTGCGGGGGGGCTCCACTATTATTAAACTAGACACATAGTGTGCCTCCAAAATACATGCGTGAGCTTTCCACGCATGGAAAGTCTTAAACTTATGTGGCACCTCGTTTTGTCAATGTATTTGAAATATCTCTGAAGTGTTTCTGCAATATTTTGTAGATATATTTCAGAAATATTTCAGTAATATTACCGAAATATTGCCGAAATCTTTCAGCAAAGTTGCATTTGAAATAATTGTGCCGATTGAAACATTGCAGAAATGTTGCAGAAACAGTCGTGAAATATTTCTGAAATATTGATGAAAGGTGTAATATTTCAAATAGAATTTTGCAGAAATGTTTCTGAAATATTACATGCAGAGTGGGCATCGACATTATCGACACTATCATCGACTGCCAATCACATATACGCGGAAAAAAGCAACAATAAGCACGATTCCCACCCACTTCACGCGTTTTTATGACTTTTTTTTATCAAGGAGGGAAGAAAGAAGAAGTGGAAAAACATTACAAAGCAAAAGAAAAACGTATTAAATCTGTTCTTAAACGCAATAGGTCTTTTACATAATTATCTTTATAAAAACAAAAAAACATGTTATCTCATTGCCAGTTGCTGAATATCTTCATAATTATAGGCCTTGAGAATAAATTGAAGAAATTGCAATCCTACGTGTAGATTAAAGTCCATTGTTACATAAATTAAACGAATAGATTCTATTAATGTAAATTGTTAATTTAGGAAAACCGGTTTTGATTTAATTTAATTTAATTTAATTTAATAACTTATTTTATTTTATTTTTATGTATCATGTGCCATATCTGCATTTTCAATAAATAAAAAAAACTTATTTTTACTTTTATATATAGGTATATATAACTTGTACTTATACATATATCAATAAGGTCCGTATTCCGTAACCACCTACCGACAATTGTCCATGTCGATAAGTCGTTGCGCAGGTTTCTCATATTATATAAAAGCCGACACTGTTAATGATACCGATAATTGTGGGTATATGTATAGTTACGGAATACAAGCACGCTCAGGACTCAGGACGCTTAGGACGCACGCTCAAATATTATTGTTTATAATTATTTAAAAGAGTTCAAGAAATTGAAATGTGATACATTAATTACTATCCGGATCTACCATAGACTTAGGAGACCAATACTAAGACTAAGTCTAGACTAAGTGGGATCGACATCTTTATGATCGAGTGAAAAAAAAGTGCCACAAAAAAATTCCGCAAAGAATCATGCTAATTTATCAATAAGTATTATTTTCCCGAATTACATCCAGAAAAGCTAATGTTTCTTGATTATTTAAGATTTATTATGTTACATGATAAGCTTATAAACTAGATTACAATACAATATTTAATTGAAAATGATTTATTAATAACAAATTGAAAGAACGGGGCTAGCAAACAGAGCTAGGAATGCTTGAGTTGATTCGCTATTAATTTTCTATTTAATTGATAATAATATAGGCATTGATATATCGAACTATATGATATACTTCCGCGCGTGACGTGGACTTAAAATCTAGTGTATTATAAATTAGTATAGTAAGAACAAACGTTTTGACTTTTAATATGGTCATCACCATTTTGCATCGGTTTTCATTCATTTTGTTTTCGTGACAAGAATCGAAGAAAGAAAATCGCGTGATCAAGTAAAAGATCTATCTAAGCAGGCTTTTCATAAAAGATTATCAAAGTCAGGACTAACAATATCCTTCGACAATAATTATTACAAAAATCACAAAGAAATAGAAGCGTATTTATAGATCAAATACTGTAAATATAATTCTTAAACGATAAAATCATAATATATTATAATATGATGTAATTTATATAAACAACTTGATATGCTGTATTTTACATAATTCTTTCATGCTTTTGCAAAATATTAACGACACTTTCAATTTGTGCGTCAAAATTAAAAGTCATACAATTTATTTAATTTATTGATCCTTATCATAGCAATGTCAAATAATTAATGCAATGACAAATGATAAATACTATACAATGGAACAACTTTATATAATAATAAGAGATAATAAAAGAACGAGAATGTTTCACTTCTTGGAAGGAAAAAAAAACGATCTGTCCATTATTAGGAATTATCTGGACATTTTTCATAGTTTTCGATTTTTGAATTTAAGGCATATGAATTAAATAATAAAATATTTAATATTGTTTGCACAAGCTCGCGCACAAGCCTGAACTCTAGAATTAGATGAGGAAGGAACAAATAATAAAGAATCCGTTTATTGAGAGAGAGATTGCGTTTAGTAATTTATGTAATTTGAAATGGCTCGATTGGGCAGAACTATACAAAGAATACCAACATTTGTTGCATAGGAGAAGGGAAACTGCCCGAAAACCTTCCCAGTATTCGTGAACAAATTATTACATAGATTATATAAAATACAATGAAAATACAATAAATGTATAAAACACATAAAAGAAACAAATCAATAGTTATTGTAGTACAGTCCTTTCCTTTTATTTATGACAAAATAAAATTGCATTCACTGATGCATTTCTTTGTTATGTAATCAGGTTCATTATCAAGGAAATATTTATAATATGTAAGCTCATAATTTCTATTGACGTAGTCAAAATAAAACAGATCACGTAATATCAAGAAAGGACTGTTCAATTAGTAAAGCAAATCAATCAGAATACAAAATTCACTTTAAACATAATTGAAATAGAAAATGAAATAATGTATCAATCTTTGAATTCTTAATAATAATTAATTTTCATTAGCCTTTTACGATTTACCATATATAGACAGTTTGTTCTCGAACGAATAACTCATTTTCAGCAAAATCATGTATTCAGTAAAAGAAAATAAAGTATAAGAATTTCTCAATTTCTCATATTCATACCCCAGTAAAACAGGTACGTCGCATCTGCGTCGAATCTACGTAATACGTGGATGGAGATTCATCCACGAGTTATCCACGTAGATTCAACGTTTCTTTTTCATCGTCAAAATCGAAAAACCTTATTCGCGTGGATTCAACGTTTCTTTTCTATCGCTAAAATCGAAGTACCTTATCCACGTAGATTCAACGTTTCTTATCCATCGCCAAAATCGAAGTACCTTATCCGCGTGGATTCAACGTTTCTTTTCCATCGCCAAAATCGAAGTACCTTATCCGCGTGGATTCACCGTTTCTTTTTCATTGCCAAAATCGAAGTACCTTATCCGCGTGGATTCAACGTTTCTTTTCCATCGATAAAATCAAAGTATCTCATCCGCGTAGTATCAATGTAGATTTTGCGTAGATATTTTCACTGTTCTACTGACAGATAATTTATCAATCTCAGGAGACATTGATGTTGTCAATCGCAATTAATATAGCTAAATGGAACGTTTTAATGAATAATTAATGAAAATGATAGTAAGACATTTTAAAATTAAAGAATTTTATTATGTCGTAAAAATACAAAAGTTATGTGTTATAATAATAATCAGTTTTTAAACTGAATTTGTTTCTTAAGATGATTTTTAAAAAATTATATATTTGCGCTGGTTATGACATATGTAGACTATATATAACACTTACATCAAATTAAGAAGTAGTCTACCACGTAAGGCAGTTGGCTCACGATCCAGAGGTCCCGAGTTCAAATCTCACCAAGGTAAGTGTGTTTTTATATGTGTTTTTAAATTCGAGAAAATATTTATAATCATAGACTGCATCTTAAAAAACAAATTTAGTTATAAAATAGTAATAAAATTTCGATTAAACTAATTTTTTTATGCCGGGTGAATATCGGAAATCAGTGTCCTCTAGTATTAAGAGGTTTTTTTTGGGTGAGTATAATTCAATACTATGCACCAGTAGTCTCTGTGTAATAAATTACTACCAGTAATCCAGTACTGCCCAGTACTCGCCAAAATATTAAGACGTGAAACTTTCACGTAAATTCCACGTCGAATCGATGATCTCATCCACGTGGATCCGACTACCGTTTTTAAGCAGATGATCCACTCGATTGTCTACGTGAATTCTACGTCGCTGGTCCACATGAAAGAAACGTGGATTCCACGTTCCTGTTTTACTGGGGTTGGCCTTTGGTTTTCGATTGACACATTAATTCACTTTAGTATGAACATAACATTCAATAATTCAGAATTCGCAAAATACTTAGTAGAATAATTATCAAGTTAATGAGAAATAAAGTTTATAGCAACGCACGGAATTAGTCACTCGATAGTTTTATCACAACGCAAGAAACGATTAATATAATTTGCAATGAACGTATTCTCATTTCATATGTAATACAAATAAAAGTACACAATGTTCGCAGATTAACGTAATAAACTATAAGAGATATTATCTGGTCAATGAGAAAGAAACAATCGCACAAAGAAGAAATAAAGTTTTTCTTTTTACTTGTCACGAAAATGGTTGCAACCGAACGATTAATTATTTACTTTACTTTAGACTGAGCTCAGTGTTACGATTTAACTGGATATGTAAGCTTAATGAAAGATTAATTAATCGGGGATTCCTTGTAAAGCATTAGACGGGATCTAATGTAAAAGAATCGGGGATTCTTTGTAATGTTAGACGGGAGTCTAACTGTCTCTCTCGTACAAATTAAAGGCGGTACCTTATAATTGCGGATTTGATTACAGTTCTGGTTGGAAATTGCAATGATCAAATCAAAAAGACGGTGTCTCGAACGTTCCTGAAAATGGCTTCCTTCCTTCGTTCCACGTGCCGGCCTGGCTTGCCGGGACGGATATCCCTGGATTCCTCTCGGTGACGATCGCAGTTTAACGTATTGTTACGTCCAGCGGACTCTACGATATCCCTTTTTCGCGGGAATTCTTATGCGGCTAAGATAGCCCTAAGATTAGAATAAACAAGCCAAGTACGGACGGTTATCGATCGGGGTGAGGTTAGATCTCCTCGCATTTCTTTTTTTTATGATCAAACTACCCATTTGCTTGGGCAACTAAAAGCACCCTCTCAGATAATAAATTACTAACAGACGGGGGATATGGTGACCAGATTCTCGTCAACCTCGTAAGGCCCATAACTATAAATCCGGCGACACGACGCGCAGAAAGGAGCCTTAACTTCAGACGAGGGATGATGGGGATCTGTATTACATCTCGCGACTCACTCAAAACTGGCCGTGCTATGTTCCGACAAACAGAAACGAAACCTAATACGTGCTTTTAGAAATCTTAAGAGGACGTGGCGGAAGTTTCTGTTTGCAATAAAACTACACTTAAAATTGAGAAGTATGGATCGTCTGTCAGCATAGAAACGGGGTCGCGAGATAAGTAAGGAACCCTAATAAAAGAGAAATCGGCGATAGCCGAAAAACAAATGCGTCACTGAAAAGAACCGATGGGTTACACCCCCAATAAGACAGTGGGGCCTTAAGAGGGGGGTTACCAATGGAAAACTAGAAAAATCGATAACCGTCTCTAGCTTTTTAGGATAGGCGTAAACTCAAATCTACCTCTTGGGCAAGAAACATCTCGCCCAATAAGAATTTCCTTAAATAACAATTAGAAACATCCCGCCAACCAGAAATCCTTTAAACGAAAACCAGACACATCCCACACGAAATCCACCCCTTCCATCCTTCGAACCTTCCTATAAAAATCGCGACTTTGTGCAGTTGGAGGCACTTCTGATCCAGTCCGAGACGTCTTAAAATTATATTTACCAGCCGTACTTGTCAACTATCATCCAGCTGTATTCCTCAAGTGAAACTAGATTTCTGTCGGGTCGCGAGTCGATTCTGTGCGCGTCAAGACACATCACAGAACCGAGCCGAACCTACTTCCGGAAGAATCCGGCCCAGTCACCTCAGAGATTCCCCAATCACAACCGTCAACAGTAAGTCCGAGATACCCTCTCGGTTATCTATATACATCCCTACAGTATACATATATATATGTGTGAATACCATACTTGAGAACACGTATATATATTTATATATAAGTATAAAATCGTCTTTAAATCTCCCTCTTTTTTCGAAATCAAAATCACAAAATAATTTTAGTGAAGTCAAAAATTCACCGCCGCAAGTTTTTGGGGATAACTATCCGAAATCGGCTATTTCGGAACAGGCGCGCCCGCATAGTGGAGCAACAGCTCTTAGCCTCATTTCTAAGACGCGAACAGTCTCCGCATATCGAACTCGCTATCCCCGATTCTCCCTCTTCCCGATCTCCCTCATCTGCCCGTTGTTCCCTTGCGTATCGGGTGTTCCCCGATACCCCAGAATCTTCCCCCCTTTTTGAACCTTCCTACTCTCCAGTTCCTTCCGAGGAACTCGCGGAGTTCCGGGAGAGATCACCCTGCAACTTCTCCCCTGTTCCTTTCGACGGAATTCCTTCCCCCTCTAGTTCCACCACCCTTTATCGTGACAGATCACCCTCTCCCTCCTTTTCCGACTCGAGTATCGAAGTACTCGAGGAATCCTCCCCGCGTTCCCCATCCCCTACTATAGAAATAGTATATGAATGTATAAATTTATAACTATCCGTTAACCAATCATCGTATCGTAATCATAGCCTTTTACGTAATCATAAATTTATAAATTTAAATATTTTATTCCAATAACTATGTTACCAAATTTGAACCCTCGTTTTTACTCACATACATAGTCAGCACTTATTCTTCCCAATCTACTCACCAAATGTATCGTTGACGAGCAGAGTATCTATCTTTATAAAAATCCTCCCCGATCTTC
This sequence comes from Temnothorax longispinosus, assembly GCF_030848805.1. Classification (NCBI taxonomy): domain Eukaryota; kingdom Metazoa; phylum Arthropoda; class Insecta; order Hymenoptera; family Formicidae; genus Temnothorax; species Temnothorax longispinosus. The sequence goes on along the minus strand of NC_092367.1, from coordinate 14,538,697 downwards.
CGAATTTGTACCAGGACAAATGTCAACACACACGCCCACACACCACACTTCCACGAATTATTATATACAACGTATATTACAATAATGATTCTTTAATTTGTAATAATATTTGTTCTATTCCTTTACAATAAATGTTGTAATTATTTGATTAAAATAAACTCAATGTTTACTCATTTATAAATAAAACCTCGCCCCTCACTACCTCTCTAAATCGCACAAGGTCCGATCCCCGGTAATAGGGATATTATCCTTGACCGAAAACAGGACCGCGAGTGCACGAAAACTCTCAGTAGGCGTAATAGCGTCCCTTCTGGACGTTGACCCACGACTAGAGTTTTCCGAAAGGTGCATTCGACTCGAGGCACGCGCCCTTTCAGCGTGAACCCGAGATACCATAGAGATCTCGTTACGTCTTCCTTTACCCCCTCCCTCGGATACCCTTTCCTTCGCTATCCGTCGAACCAATGTACCTAAATTCCGGGGTCCTGACGTAACAGTATCTTTCGTTGATTAAGATATTCGAAGTAATTAATTTACTACGACACAAGTAGAGGCAGATCACAACTTAACGACTCGATTCTCAAAGGATGACGCAATTATATATCGAACTTAGCTACAACGCACGATGTATCGTGCACGAGATCTGAGTAACGAATGCTCGCTCGCCCGGGCTGCGCGCCCCTCCTAACATGCTCAAGCATGCGCGGTACACGTGCGCCTCGCCGCCTGGGACGCAACGTTGTCGGCGCCGCTTGCGCGCCTTTTCAAAGGCCTTCGTAGAATGCGCGGCTTGACCTATCATATTACAATCGCCACTGATGGCCGCAAAAAGGATAACACAATCTCTCTCTCTCTTTCTCTTTCAACTTTAAACAAATATAAATCTATATTTTTTATTTGCAATTGTTTTATTAACACTTTATTTGTTAAAAATAAAAACATAAAACATTATTTAGTAAAAATTTTCATGATATTCTCTTAAGACTAAAGAAATTTTATTAAAGCATTTGACGTGAAACGGTTTCTAAAAACGTGGTAAAATCTTCTTCTAGTTCCAGATGCAAAAGACGACAGGATACATTCCACAATTTTTCGGCGTACTGACGATTATTTGCCTTCAGATATGTAGTAGCAACGCCGCAGTCTCTATATATATATATATATATATATATATATATATATATATATATATATATATAAAACAATGCAATGTTATTATGTAATATTCTGTATAAAAGTAAGTTTGTATAGTATGTAGTATATTCTTACGAGTAATAAAGACCGCTCTCATTAGCCGTCTTTTCGTCCACGGAACAATATATTGTAGTTTGCGCTCCTTGTTCAACATTTTTAAAAAACAATCGTCCCAAAGTAAAACAAAAATTTGGTAATACTGCATTATTAACATTCCATAATACTTCAGTCGGTATAATACCAGGATGTACACAGTACACATTTATTCCGTGAATATTTGCCTCTGAAAATCAAAACTTGCTTAACTTTTTATACTCTGTATAACTATTTACAACTATATTTTGTACAACTAAAGTCTATCTTGTGTGGATTTTTCTTTATTACGTATAACAAACCGTAAACAATTAATTAATAATTGTTAAATATTAATAAGCCACTATTGAATAAATGTAACCTATTCTAATTGATAACGTCTTTTTTGCATGATGGCATACTTCTCAATCGATCAACGAGCTCCTTAGTGAACAGAATGTTTGCTAGTTTGCTTCGTGCATAACTTTTAAATAGTGCATAAGATCTCTCCAGATTAATGTCATCGAAATCTATGTCAGCAACTATAATAGAATGATTTTGTTATAGTTGTACTTCAAACAAAAGCCGGGTATGTACAAAAGACATTTTAGTTTATTTCTAAAGTCACCATAATCACTTTACATACAAATATATGCAATTGATGAGACATTGATTATTCTGCAACTGGGAGAAGACGATTGCATTTTTGGTAGTAACAAAAGTGTCAAAAGAAAATGGCCAAGATGGTTGACTTGTAATGTCGTCTCAATTCCATCTTCTGTCTTCTCGTACGGAGACGCAGCAGCCATACCGGCATTATTTATGAGTATGTGAATAGCTGCTTCGTTTGTCAGCAAATTCTTAGCACAATCTTTCACGCTTTTAAAACTGCGTAGATCCAGAAAATAAATCGCAAGCTCACCCACATTATTTTTATATTTATCCTTTTTCATCCTAAAAGTAACCATTGATTTACAGACCACATCGTCATTTTCTCCATCATAAAAAAATTTAAATTTAATTGCTTTTCTTATGATATATCTAAGTTTATATATTTACCATGAAGGTGGGTTGCTCTTTATATCTTCAACTGCTTCATTTGTCTTTTCCATATTTCTACAAGCCAGAATTACTCTAGCGCCTAAATGCATACGTTATTTATACAAATGTGTTTAAGAGCTAGTATACTTTTTAATTGTAGAGTCATAAAAAATTTTATAGATTTATGAGTGAAACAAAGATAATTGATACTGTATAAAAGCTCAGTATATCAAATATTAGAATTAAACATTGATATTTGATTGGTTTCATAAGTCCACATTTTCTGGGAGATATTTGAACTTCTTATCACAACATGCTCTTTGCCAGAAAAAAGGCACGGTCATTAGCCTTACGGACAGAGTCTTTAGATTGTCACACCCTGAATTTCAACAAAAAAACTTGGAATCAATAGTTCGTATTTTAATAAAAAATTGCTACCCGTTAGATTTTATTTTTAAAGTCATGTACGAACGCCTGAGGTATCTTTTTGCAAACCTCCATGTAAATGCAAGGGAAAAGACGGTTAATAGGGGTCCATTTTTTGTGATACCATCCCAGGTAGCAAACACAAGTCATTTTGACGTCAAATTTTGGTCCTTTACTAACCATTCCTGACGTCACTAACTGGCGGCATAATGACGTTAAAATGACGGTCTAATGTCACAGACAATTGACGTCATCGCGGATACGTTATTTTGACGTCATTTTCTGACGTCTTATTGACGGAAAAAATAGGTCCATTGTACAACATACCGGTTTCCAGAAATGTTTTTTATGAAATTAAAATTTTAAAATGTTTACTTGATAAACGTTTATCAAAAAATGTTCTTTTTCTTTATCTAAGATAAAAAAAGCTTTTTTAACTGTTTCGTTACATGCTATGTGCGTATATCCGCTCTCAAGGCGGTCACCTATCCTAGTACAGTACCGCGCCCGAGTCGCTTGACTTCGATGATCCAGCCCAGTAAGCAAGGAACATTAAATTAACGTTTAAAAATATTGACTTTATGTGTATTTTTTAAACGTTTTTGAATAATATTATACACATATTTAAAAAATATTATTTCGTAATATGATTTTTCTGAATGTTGTTAAAATATTTTAAAAACGTTACAGAAAATATTTTTCAAATGTTACTCTGACATTTATTTGAGATTAATGCAACAGTTCAAAATTCCTTGTAATTTGGACTTGGAAATAACGTTGGTAGTATATTAATTTTCTGTTGTTAGAATGTTATTGTTTTATATTGTGCCCAACGCTCATCGCGACAGCCATGATGCGTACATTTACGTACGATGCGTGAGTGCGTATACACATGTGTGGATCGAGCAGTGCGGAGTGCTCTTTATTTACAGTATATTTATATATAAGTAACTATTATATTCTAAAAGTTGTATATTAATAATAAGAACTCAATTAACCATATGTGCTATGAATAGTAGCTGATATGATGATCTATATAACCTATAATTTAGGTTAACTACAAATAACGTTCTTTGGGTATCGGTAGAAACTATATAGTGGAATTATTTGCTATTTTCTTGCAATTTACTGCCGATTATTTTCAGCTGTTTGAGTGCGTCGAGATCATGAGCAAACGCACGCTTGTTGCGACAGCCAATCGGAAGCAGTAATAGTTCTGGAGACTGTAGTCGCATTATCTTACATATACGTATGATGTGTGAGTGTGTCATATATACGTACGTTTGTGCTTGTGCGCTTGTGCGCTGTCGAGCGCTTTTAATTGTATACAACATTTTTATATGGGTAAGTAATTATTATATTCTAAATCTTGCATATTAATGATAAGAACCCTGCAATTATCTAATGTGCTGTAAATAGGTAGCTGGTGATTCAAGATCTATTTTTCGACCTATATAAGAGAGAAATTTGCAGAAGAAAAAAAATATACCAAAGTATTAATAAGGATCGAACATATTCTTGATGTACTCGGGCCGCGAGGCTGAGCAATATTCTAAGGAAAGTATTGTACAAGATACAAAGATTGGACAATATCTCATCCCTTTATCTTCCATTGACAATTTGAAGATATGCTAAAAACTGATCAAGAAGCTTTCATGCAAGTTGTAAGTAAAGCTGCTTATCACAATTATAATTAATTCTATAAACATTTACAAATAACATTCCCGGTTAGTATAATAGTTACATAATCGTAGTAGATATAAATTTACACAATAAAATCTGCAGACTTTGAAAATTTAAGAATTAAGAGAAAAGACTGTAAGAGATATCTTCTCTCCCTCCCTCTCTCTCTCCCTTTTTCTCCCTTTCTCTCCAAGAGTAGTAAATATAATATTTGCAATTTAGAGTCTGTTTATGTTCTAAACTCAGAGTTACAAACTTATTCTATGTCTTACATGATACGCGCACGCTATATAGATTAACCTTTTACGATTGGTGGAAATATAAATCACTAGCATGAGACTTTCACTTCTATATATTTTTATGTTTCCGGACGTTGCTTCCGCCTTCTTCTTGCAAGACTTTTCGTTATTTTCCGTTGAACGTGCAAAACAGCGACCTATTGTATTATCTTTCATCGTAATAAATCAGTTGGAAAAAATAAACTCGATTATTCTGCGCCATCAGAGTCGACAAAGAGATCACCAGGACTTGTAATTTTTACCGATTTTTTGGTATTATTTTCAATGTAGTGCCTATAGCAAAGATCTCGGCAAAGATAGTAATTGCGCATTATCTGTATCTACTATGTTTATAGTTATTTTGATTGTGGCGTAACATACAGACAAAATCATCCAAACGTCATATCAAATAAGTACTAACGCATTCATACTACATTGTTCAAGTCTTTTATGCATATATGGATCTTCTATATATAAATGTGTGTTGCTTTGTTTTACCATATTTAGCAGAAAACTTTATTTATATATAAAAATCTTCTTGCAAACTTTTCATATATTTTTAAGCTTTGAAATTTTTAAATCATTTTTGTAATATATTGAGCAAATGCTCTAATTGATTTACACCTATTTTTATTATGTAAAAGCATTTGTAATTCTATGCAACCAATACGATATATGTAAACTTTCTAAAAGAAGGTAGAATTTTGTCGGTAAAGTTTTCAAATATGGTATGTCCTTCAAAAATCAAAATGTATTTGTATTAATCTCCATAATGTATTCAACTGTATATTTTATGTATAAAACGATCAAATAGAATCTTGAGGAGGAGCACTCAATGCGTTCAAAACCAAAAATGGTTACTCTGACTCTTAATCTTACAAACTTATATCTATAATATATGTCCTTTAATATGTTCTATAATATCCTATAATATGTGTGTTATTATATTTTAAAAGTCTTCTGAATTATTTTCCTTGCAATTTATAATAATAAACTGCATTATATAGAATTACAAGTATAAATTTTTCAGGTGAACAAGGTTATGTTAATTGGAGGGAAACATGAAAAGAATTTTATTAGAAGTTTGAGGGCTACATTTTCTGATGACTTAGCCTCCATGTGTTCATGAACTGGCCAAAAAAATAATTATAAAATTGGAGATACGCGCACACACACACACACACACACACACACACACACACACACACACACACACACACACACACACACACACACACACACACACACACACACAATTCTGAGCATTAAAAATAAGTAATTTTTTAAGAAATGTATATATTACTTGCAGTATTAAATGCTATTTTTTATGTCTCAGAATTTATTAAAATTGTCTCCTTATTTTTTGTAGCAATCATCGTTAAAAAGCAGGACACACATACACGTTAAAAATTCTTACAAAATAAAAGAAAAATATATATATCCATAAACTAATATTTTTGATCGATTTAGTATATATGTAAACTATTCCGGAAACTTTTGTGTTATTTCAATAATTATCATAAGTTTTAATTGCCGTTAAATTAACATTATTTATTTCTTTCATCTAACAATAAACTGTATTGAATTTTTCTTATTTCAGAAGTTTTTAGAGCAATATTCCCTCGGAATACAGAAAAAGATTTTCAACACTTTGTAATGGAGTGGTTCAGATTCGCAAACGTCCGTAAGGAAAAAAAAACATTAAAAAGGTAATGTAATGTATTTCGGTATATACTCTCTATAAAATAAAATTATTATAGTTTGCCGCGTTATAATTTATAAGTAGCTTTTTCACTAATTTAATTCTACTTTTATTTTTCAGGAAGTGATAAATATATTATCTTACTTGCGTGGCTCCGCGCGAGTGATTATTATAGTAACAAATTTTTTTATTTGAAAGATGAGTTTTATCCCAAAACCTTACGCTAGGATCAGTGATCTTCACCAAAGATATTATTGTGATAAACTGAAAACTGTAATATATGGTATATATTATTTTTATATAAATAAAACTTTTTTATGATAATTAGTGAATTATTCCCTAATGCAGATTGGTATATAACAGGCCTGGGCAACTTCGAGCTCCGGAGCCACGACACTCCCCTACTTTCCGTGGATAGAAAAGAAGTGTCGTGGTTCTGGAGCTCAAAGTTGTCCAAGCCTGGTCTATAAAAAAGCAATCTAAATAATAATTAGATAATAAATATTGAGATATTTTATTACTATTGCATATTTATTGAAAACATGTTGCCTGTAATAGAAATAAAACATCAATAAGAACTTTAAATAAATGTTAGAATTAACATTACGGTAATCTTAATATAATATTGTAATAAAGTTGATAGTACGTTTAAATTTTTATCTCAAAAACATTACAGGAATGATAGAAAAACCTTAACGCAATGTTATTTGCAACGTTATGGCACTCCCATTTCAACATTACTGAAATTTCGGAATCGTGGTCAAAGTATGTTCATAATGATGTTCTATACAACATTAAGAACTACATATTTAACAACATTACAAGTTCTAGAATATCGTTGCAATAACATTGTAATAATGGTTTTTTGCTTACTGGGAGTGGACAGTGACGATCTTCTCACCCTGATGCTTCCTTATTAACTGTACTTGTCTATAACAGGTACATTAAAGTGTTCAAAAATCTTGTAATGATAATCTTCTTGATAGCTATAACACTGCATGAAATAGTTATCATAAAACTATAATCACACGCAACTACATCCACTTATACCATAAATTCGCCACTTCAATCATAAAGTTGCGAAACAAACACATATTGTAGTTAATTTTGTGGTTTTTATTTTATTATTACTTTATTATACAATATTAAGAAGTAAAAATAGTTATATTACAAAAAGACCTTATTTGGACGACTTTAAGACGTCTTTAAAATGACGTTTTTAGATGGTCTAAGAAATGACGTCTTATAAACGTCCATTATTAGTCGCCGATGTCATAGACCAAAAATGACTAAAAATAGACGTTATAATGACGTTATGGAATAACGTCAGTATAATGTCATTTTTAAAGACATAGTCGCTTTTTGGTCATTTGACGTCATTTGTACAAACACGACTAGTATTTGACGTCAAAATGACTTGTGTTTGCTACCTGGGATATGTCCCCACATTAACAGAAAAATACAGAAATATCACGAGAGATCTTGAATTAAAGCTATCGTACGTGAGCACAAACAAATTAAATAAATTCATTAAAGTACATAAGGATGTTCTTCCTAATTCGTCAGCTAGGAACGTAGTATACCAAATTAACTGTAAAAACTGTGATGCATCCTATGTTGGACAGACCGGTAGACAACTGCATACGAGAATAAAAGAGCATGAATCTCACATAAGGAGGAATGGTAGTTGTCATTCAGTGGTGACGGACCATAGGGTTGAATGTAATCACGATTTTATTTGGAATAATGTGAAGATCTTAGATAGGGAACGGTTTCTAAATAAAAGATTAATATCTGAAATGATTTACATCAAAAAACAAACGAACGGTATAAATTTGCAAACGGACACGGAGAATTTGCCTGAAATGTATATAAATGTTATTGAAGGTCTTGCAAAAATATAAAAACATTGTTGTTCTTGTTCGTCATATTTCCCCTTCCATGTACTCGTGGACAGAAAGGTTGTCCGACTTATACACCCGTATTCATACTATGAATACGGCTTAAAGTCGGACAACCTTTCGGACAACCTTTCTGTCCGCGTTCTGTCCGCGACTATACAGCAATGATATTGTAAGAGCGGTTGTGTCATTGTTCGTCTAAGCGTTGACGAGACACAGTCCGTTCCTTTGCTGTCACGGATAGTCGTGCAAGGAGAATAACTGCGATGTGACGAATGACTGCACTATCTGTAAGTAGTGTTACGCATCGCATAACATGTTGTATGCATACAGTCCTGGGGTAGTTGTCACTCTGAGTATCTGTATAGGTATCTTTTCCATCGAATCATGACTGATTATCTGCAAACGAATTTCCTGGCGCTCAAACCAGGAAATCACACACTAAGATACCTGGGAAGGCTTCGGAGTGTGCATCTGCCCAAAGGACTATTAGGAGGAATTGATTCGTCGAATAGGCTTACGGAAAAGGAAAAGAAAGGCCCTATTTAGATTTAGTACTATGTAATGTGTAGACAACGCGCTGAGGATGACCCAAAAAAAGGGTCAAAACGTACGTAATTTTGTAATTGACACTATTGACATATAATAAATTTTAGTGATTGTAATCACGCTTGGCTCTTATTGCCTGTTTAATTCTAATAAAAGATAATTGAAAAAAACTTAATATTCTAGTAAAGAAATATGAATATAGTGTTTTCATGAAGTATTGTTAGATAACAGTATGGTTGTATAACAATGACATTTGGCACTGTTATCTCTTAACGAATAACAAAAATTTATATTTTATTAATCCTATATAATATCTACTTAAGTTTAAAATTTAAGATAATTTAAATTATTATTTCAGTAAAATCACCTCTTGTATATAAATCTCTGGCAGTCTCCTTGCCGATACCACTACTTGCTCCTGTTATCACAACAGTTTTGCCGTCAAGACGTGCTTTGCTCATACACATTTCATTAAAGAACCACATTTTATAGTGCTTCTTTATCCACGACGTCAACAATATGCGATTGACTATTTCTATTGGAATTCACTCACTATCGATTTCACTGAAAATGCTATATTCGGTTGAACGCGATTGTTTATTGAATAGTCACAGACTTTGTCTTCGTGTTCTTATATAGGCTATAGCTTTAATTGTTATGTAGATATTTATGCAATCTGTTTTTACGTCATTAATTTTTGTTAAGTATAAGCTAATAGCTAATAGCTAATAGCTTATACTTAACAAAAAATAATGACGTAAAAACAGATTGCATAAATATCTACATAACAATATCTGCATAAATAATTTCGAAATCGTGATGCACATCCCAATTAGCAGACGTTTTTTAAATGTTTATTTTTTATATTTATTTTTTATTAATTATACATTGTACAATTTATTGTAAAAATAATATTTATTTAATGTTCATTAAATATCTATTTTAAATTAATTATTTATTTAAAATAATGATTTAAAGAAAATATTTATTTAATGTTTATTTAATATTTGTTTTACATTAATAATTTATTTGCAATAATGATTTGAAGAAACATTAATTTAACATTAATTCGACATTAATTTAACATTTATTTTACATTAATTATTCATTTGCAATAATTATTTGAAAAAACATGTATTTAACACTTATTCAATATTAATTTAATATTTATGTTACATTAATTATTCATTTGCAATAATGATTTGAGGAAACATTTATTTAACACTTATTTGACATTAATTTAATACAAATTTTAAATTAATTATTTATTTGCAATAATGATTAGAAAAAACTTGTACTTAACATTTATTGCATATTAATTTAATATTTATGTTATATTAATTATGTTAAAAATATCACGTGATGCGAGATGTCGAGGAGTGAAGGGAGGTCGAGCGAGCGTTACTAGAGGCCCTCTAAGCGTTACGTGAAGTATTCGAGTGACCGGCTCGTTGGCATGGAAATAACAACGTTCGAGTTTTACACTTTAAAAAACAACTTTTCCGGCTGTTGCTACAACATTAATATTTTGACAAACTGCATATAACGTAACAAAATTATTTTAACAGACGTTTTAAACACATTTATTATATAGATTTTAAAATATTTCCCGTGGTTTCCTGGGTAAATGACCATTATTTCCTTCTTATTTCAATGTCAAATAATAAGGTGGAAAAAAATGTTTCACAGGTTTTCATCAGGGCACAAAACGGCCACTTTTACACTCTCTCTTTTCTTAAGTCTATAATAAAATAATCTTGATATTATCCTTTTATAACTTTCTAGAAAGATTTAGATAGTTTATGACAATCTCACAATATTCTTGATTCAACAACGGATCTGAAGGAAATCTTATTTTACTCTTGCAAAAAAAGAATTTGTGGAGATTGTCAGGAATCTTATTTATTCTTTCAAGTTCCTTTTTGTGATAGAATAAAAAGTAAAGGTTTTTATGAGCAAAAACACAGATATTATTTGGTAACCTTTTTATTCATAGATCAGATCCGCCGCAAGAAATAATCAGATCCATCACAGGCACGAACATGTTACTCGCGTATGGCTGATGACAAAGAACGAGACGTCTGTCGTAGCATAGATATTAATTAAGGCAAAGAAAAACGTAATGCGTAAAAGGCTATTGTATAGCTTTTCATGACTTACGTTTTTACTTATCTGCCTTACGTTATGTCCTCGACTACGACGTAGATGTAAACACTTATGCTTTGTTCTCGATCAATATAGCGTATCACGTTTTATTGACGTCGACAAAAGACAGTAGCACACATCGGTCTCGCGTCAAATATTATTGTGGCACTAACATCGCGAGTTATAACATTACGTGAAAATGATTCAGTCTAAACGCAAAAATATATAAGTTTAAGAGAGAAGAGAATAGGAATTATTGATTTAACCCTTAACTAGCACGCGGGGTGTCAAACACCCAAAAACGAATTTCATCGTCAAGTTTAGGCATCTTACAGTAAAATTAATTATCCCTGACTTAAACATCAAATAAAAATGAGTTTTCTTATAAAAATCAAGATTTTAATTCAGGAAAAGAGGCATAGGCGATCATGAAAATAAATACCTTTTTATAAATACCCACTACAATCATAATTTTTTTCGTTAAGTACTCTATCTCAAGAACATCGTGTTAAATTTTTATCAAAAAATATTTATTTTTGACTGAGATATGATTTTTTTAGCAAAACAAGCCATTTTTCATAACACATTTATTTCAAGACTAAAAATTTCATAGTTTAGGCTAATGGGTATCATTTTCCAGTGTTTAATGTATGTACTTGATTTTTTCAAGCCTATTGGAGCCTCCATTTCGCCGTACCCAACGTTCAAAGTGTGTGGGGTGTACAACACTCCGTGTGCAGATAACGTTCGATCGCGGACGTGTCCTAACTCCTAGTTAAGGGTTAATCTCAATATCGTTTTATTTTTATACTACTTCAGGTTGTGATAAGATTAAACATGTCAAGTATATTTTTTGTCTTATCGGAAGTTTTTTCTGAGAAGGTATAAATCATTATAAGTAAACTTTGTGATGTTTATGTAATCATGCGATTTATGCAATACAGTAGCAAATACAAGTTATTAATGTCTATTTCTTTTATTCAAATTTCAATAAAATTTCTTTGTCTGCAAGATTTTAACGGGTGTTACGAGAAAATATGTTTACCGAACTAAATTGAATTAATTATCATTATTCTAAATTACAATGAAAATAAATTTTAAGTAGAATTATGAAATGTTTGAGAAACCTGTGAGTATCTCGGAAACAATATCGGAACGTGATGTATATTTGTAAATGATCGTTATTCAAATTTGTAATCCATAGCTTTTTAACCGAGTAAAAAAAAATACCCAATTTCCGCAAAAAAATCGTACCTATCATAGGCGATTAAGGCGATCTTGATATACAGAAGACTTCGGATTGTCAGAAAATGACAAGAACATACTGATAAATCAGGTAATTCAGATTATCAATATCATTAAATTGTCTATACTACTACATTCTAATACAATAAATAATGTATTGCATATATATATATTTATAAAAGCATTACATTTTACATATATTTAATTATAATTATCGATGCAATTAGAAATAAATTGTGCACCTTTTTTTAAATATCTTTCTTACTTAAAGCATGTATATTTATTATAGGTGTCCATAATTTTTCACGTGGCAGCAAATGTACGGTTCATCGAGAACATCAAAACTTCTACGATAATAAACGTTAATGCTACCGCTACCATCTTAAAATTTGCTAAGCACATGCTAAATTTAAAAGTAATTTCTTTTATCTAATATGTGTTCTAGTAATAATAATTGGCAAACATTATTTATATTTTGCATTTTTACTAATTTTAAAAGAGAAACATAAATTACGCTTAATGTTTATCTTGCAGTCATTTATTCACGTGTCAACAGCTTATGCGAACTGCCATGTGAGGAAACATATCGAAGAGCGGTTCTACTCATATCCTATTAATCACAAAAACTTTATCACGTTCACACGTAACTTACACGAGAACATAATTGAGGATAAAATATCTAGATAATTTTTTGTGATGCTTAATATAATAAAATAATTAAATGTATATTAATAAAAAAAGATAATCTATCGTTTGGGTAGAATCAGTTCACAATGGCCGAATACATATACATTCACGAAAGCGATTGCGGAACGACTTCTCAGAGACGAAAGCGGAAATTTGCCAGTAGGAATATTTCGACCTGAAATAGGTAACAGAATAATTATAAAAAATAGCAATTTTTTTTGCTAAAGAATTTATTAAATAATATTTATATTTTATTATTTTCAATTGATTTGCATAATTATGTGCTATAAAATTCTATAATTGTAAAATAATAATAAACAATCGCGGATGTGTGTGTGTGTGTGTGTGTGTGTGTGTGTGTGTGTGTATGTCGTGTTTAGCTAACAATAAGTTTGATTCTCGCGAATCTACATAACCAGAAATAATTAAGATTTCTTTCAGTTTTATTTAGCGCCGAGCAACCACTTGTCGGATGGATATAGATAATATGTATGGGCCACAAGATGTCACGGTGTCTTCGGTACTTGGTATCACAAGATTTCTTTCTTGTAATCCCGATGTTAAGGCAAATATAGTGCCCATCAATTTCACGGTAAGTGCTTTGATCGCTAGTGCGTGGAACGTCTATAATCAGGTATGATGAGATATTTAACCAACATCTAATTTATATAAAATTTTACTTCTATTATTTTTTAGAACATCAGATTAGAACATCAGTTAATGGCATGATAATGGTTTAACTTTATAAATTGTTTAGATTATCTTTTAAACATAATTTTTAATGACCTATTATACATTATATATATTATTTCTTAATGCTTGTTACAAACTAACATCATGAAGATATAACAATTACCTAAATATGAAAGGTAACATATCGAAATAGCAAAAGAATTAGTATTCAGTTGCTATTATCATTTACCTGAATATTAGAAAAATATTATATAATAAAACTATTCCAAAATACTATAGTTTGTGGGAAGGAAAGCATATTTTTAAATAGCATGATACACTCGGGCGAATATGTGTATTTAAATATATTAGTTTACAATATTAGGTATTACCATAATCACAAAACATCAGCATATGATTATAAATGACTCTGATATGTAAAGAAGTATAATGTACAACATAATTATGTTTAAATAATTTTACTTTGTAGGAGAGGCAAGGATACATTAATTTATAATTTCGTGTCACCAATCGATGGACCTACTTAAAATGAATCCCGTAATGCATTTGTCGACACAAATAAGATGTACCCCTTGATGCCATATATTTTCCCTTTATAGTTTACGTCCAACATAAAATACTACATAGAATTTGCGTTTGGCTCGGTCATTTCCTCCCGGCTTTACTTACAAATGCTGTAAGCATCAGTAAGCGCATAAAATGTCTTTCAATTCAGGTAATTATCACAGATATAATCGCCATGACGCAAAATCTCTTTTTTTACGAGCAAAATTATTATTTCAATGAATTATTCAGATACATTCTTAATACATATTAATACATTCTCATCTGATCCACGCGTATTTGATAGCGATAAAAATAACACAAGCCCACAAATAAAAAAAAGTTGTCTGCGCCATGGACTAGACCATGGTATTCCCATGTATTTTCGCCTGCTGAAACCAAATATGACCTCAGTTTTGCCCCTACACGTCAGAATTTTTTTCTAAAGCCAAAAACAGAGTAAAAAACGTGTGTGAAGTTGGCTCCGCACTTTTTGAATTCTGTATTTTTAATAATTGTGCTACATTGTACTACGTTTGTGCTGTATTGTGCCGCAAACTGCAACTCTGTAACTCAAAGCGTACTCGAGAAAATTAAAAAATACAAAATTTTTGATAGCCCCGCACTTTTTAAATTTTTAGTTTTTTTTTATTGTGCCGTATTGTGCTACATTTGTGCTGACTTGTGCCGCAAATGCGAGATTGATAACTTCAATAACAATTAAGAAAAAAAAATAAAAACAAAATTATACTAGCCCCGCATTTTTCCCGAAATAAACCCAATTTTTTTTGGTTGATAGGTAGTAATTTGTGCCACATTGTGCCGTTGGAATAAACTCGATATCTCTTTTCATTTGGCAGATAAAAAATATTAAAACTCAAAAACAAAATAACAAATAATTATTTTTAAAACGCATTTACCGAACTTTTGTAAGCTGTGCTGAGTTTCGCTAGATGAATACAACAAATAAATGGCCAGAAATGCATAGAAAGTTGTAAGGGTTGAAAATAATGGGCTAAGGGAGGGGGGAAATAAGGGTGAGAAAAAACTTTACATTTTTAAAATTTGTAAAATTGTGCCGGGTTGTGCTCGGTGAGTACAATAACTTTTCCTAATGACAAAATGTCCACAAATCGTTAGTTTACGCAGCACAAGTATCTAAAGAAAGCAGTTTTGTGCTCGACTAGCACAATTCAGCACAAGTCGCAAAATTTCATTCCCTGTCACGGTTCAAAAGTTATAGCGGTTTGAAAATTGTAATTCCTATATAAAAAATGCTTTCTTTAGATGAGTGTGCTGCGAAAACTAACGATTTGCGGACATTTTGTCATTATAATAAGTTATTGTACTCGTTTAGCACAATCCGGCACAATTTTAAAAAATTTGAAAAAAAAAAAACCCCCATCCCCTTTGGCTCATTATTTTTAACCCCTGCAACTTTCGATTCTTTTCTACCCGTTTTCTTGTTGTGCTCGACTAGCACAATTCAGCACAAGTCGCAAAATTTAATTCCCTATTACGGTTCAAAAGTTATAGCGGTTTGAAAATTGTAATTTCTAAAAACTGCTTTCTTTAGATGATTGTGCTGCAAAAACTAACGATTTGCAGATATTTTGTCATTATAATAAGTTATTGTACTCGTTTAGCACAATCCGGCACAATTTTAAAAAATTTGAAAGAAAGAAATTTTTTTCTCACCTCCATCCCCTTTGGCTCATTATTTTTAACCTCTGCAACTTTCGATTCTTTTCTAGCCGTTTTCTTGTTGTGCTCGACTAGCACAATTCAGCACAAGTCGCAAAATTTCATTTCCTGTCACGGTTCAAAAGTTATAGCAGTTTTAAAATTGTAATTCCTAAAAACTGCTTTTTTTAGATGATTGTGCTGCAAAAACTAACGATTTGCGGACATTTTGTCATTATGATAATTTATTGTACTCGTTTAGCACAATCCGGTACAATTTTAAAAAATTTGAAAAAAAGACAACTTTCGATTCTTTTCTAGCCGTTTTCTTGTTGTGCTCGACTAGTTTCATTTCACACCTCTACCAATAATGTACAGTCGTGGACAGAAAGGTTGTCCGGTTTGGTTAGGACGAGTTTTGGGACGCACCCAATTTAGAAGTGGATAAGCACCAACGCACACGGCGTGCGCAGTAACTCACTTCAAGAGCAGACAAACGAGATGTCAAGCACATTAAATATTTGTATAAATAGTGTCAAATAATTTAAAATATTAAAAGAAATTATTATTACGGACATGTATATAGCTGGGACTGCAGTATATATTGCTGCAAACGTGAAGAAGAAGAAGAATGTAAGCAGAGAATGGTAATAAATCGTCAAAAACCAATTTTATTAACGAAATATAAGAAAGGTTAAGTAGAGTAATTAGTTAATTCTTTCGAATTTAAGTAAAAAAGTTAACAATGTTAATAACTTTAATACTTTAAATTTAATTAGCTTAATTAATTTAAAAGGAGTTAATTTTTAATATTAACTAATTATTTTAAAAACACAAAGTAAAACTCTTATATTAACTTCTTTCCTAAGTTACAAATTTTCTACATGCTTATTAAATTTTTATTTTTTTATAATTATTAATACTTGTAAAAATCACTATCTTTATCTGTATGTAAATTTTTGCAACCATTATTAGTTTTTCATAATTGTAAAAGAAAAAATTTTATTACATTCTATTACACTATTCTATTCACAATTCTATTACAAATAAAATATTAAATTTATTTAATAATTTATTTGATGATACACATTGCAAACTTTTGTTGTTCAAAGTAATACAATTTTAAAAAATTACAACATTGTAATTTAATATAAATAATGCTATTAAAAAATTAACTTTTAATTTAACTTAAATTAATTTAATCTTAACGTAGTTTCCAGAAGGAAAGAATCCTCACAAAGGTATTAAATTGGAGCAAGCTAAAGTTTGAGGACTGCACTAACATGCATACGGATAAGTATTATTTAATAAACACAAAAAAACCTAATTTAACTCCTCGCTAAGTATTGAGCAGTAGTTAAATGTGACTGTGATACTTGTAATACAATATTTATTACATCATGTTATTTGTATAATTGCAGGTAATTGATGAAATTTTTTATGTTCTTTAAAACGTTAATGACACGAAAATACCTCTTTAAAATCCGGTAAAAATTTTTTTTGTATAAAACCAAATATATATATATATATATATATATATATGTGTGTGTGACATTCCACGTCAAGTGGCCTCTCTCTCTGTCCAAAAATTGAAGCGACTTACAATATTGCGTTTGGGCTTAAAATGTTCGTATAAGCGAGGACTTTCGAAATTTGAGTGGCCTTTTTAAAAAACTCCATAACCCCATGACCCCTTGATCTTATAACCCTCAAAACCCCATAACCCCATAACCATATAGCCTCATAAGCTTCTAAACCCATGTAATCGAAACCATTGCACTTTGATTATTTTTCTATATCTTCGTAATCCTGTAATCCCATAACCCATTGACCCTAAAACACTAAAACCTCATAATCCCATTCTAGAGCTGATTGAAGTTTGGAACGTTCTTGGAGCGATTATTTTAAAATTATTTGGCCCATTTCTTCTTTGGCACAGAGGACTTCCTGAGTGCCGCACACGAAATACAAAATAGAGGAATACAATACACCATGCGGAAGACACCCTTATATACAAAAAAACTACTCCAAGATCACTTAAAGAATTCTGCCCTTGCTAAAAATGGTTTGGCCCATTTTTTCTTTGGCACAGAGGATCTTCTGAGTGCCGCACACGAAATACAAAATAGAGAAATACGATACACCCTGCGGAAGACATCCTTATATACAAAAAAACTACCCCAAGATCACTTAAAGGGGTAGCCTGGTGTAGAACGCCAAAAACAAGCTCTTTTTCTGGTTTTTTTTTTTAAAGAAACTACTTAATATATATTTTTGCAATTAACACCATTTATTGTGTACATATTGAAATGTTCAAATTAATTTTTTTTGAATAAATATATGTAAGTACACAGAAGTTATGCGATCAAATACGAAGGTGGCTTCAAAAATTCTTTCTGAATGGCGTACACTCTAACATTTCGTAGAACAATCAGAAACCAAAAAAAAAATTTTTTTGTAAAGTTTATGAGTGTAGTTTCTAGTTATACCTAAAACATGATTTGTTTTATCATAAAAATAAATTTTAAAAATATTGGTTTAAAAAAAAATTTTTTTTGCATCGCATTTTTTTTTTGTTTATAACTTTTTTTGAACAAAATTTTTAGTACATATTATAGGTATAAGTTCAAGGCAATTTAATTACTTTTAATTTAAAAAAAAAATAATCTGGATCCATCAAGAATATTTTCAGTTATCGTGTACGCCAATTTCAAAAACATGGTTTTGAGAAAAACGCGTTTAAAGTTTTCGAATAAGAAAGAAGGTTGATAAAAGCTTATTATTGTTGATTTACCTATACTTTTTGGTCAATCTGCTATCTTTGCTCCATATAATATCCCCTCAACTTCTTCATACAGCTCGTTTTGCTCCAACAGCCGTTTTTTATGTATATTTTTTAGTTCGCGAGTAATGCTTTTACTTCGACGATTCTGGTCGAACGGTCGTACGGCTATTATTAATTTTGTCGGCATAATCTCTACATGCTGTTCCAATAACTATTTCCAAATCTGACATTATGTTTAGCACTGACAGATAGCCTTCGTTAAATATTCCAGCTGCTATGTAAGCAGCAATCTCTATGATCTTCCGGCTGCAGTGGAGGTGTTTTGGAGCAAACCGCCAAACAGTAGAGTTGAAACTCTCGTTCGCATTTTGGATATGCCCACCCAAACACCTTTCGAGCAGCTCTTTTTTCGACAAATCTTCACAAATCAGCCGGCAACGAGTTTTTTCAAAGACCGTTGAGAGCTCCCCCCCCCCCTGCATCCTGCTTCTCGGAGCGCTCGACCATGCGCACCGATCGAGCTCATTTTAGCCCGCTAAAATCTAAATTCATGCTTAGGGTTTAGGGAGCGTATTCTAGAGATAGAATACTATCAATTTAAGCAAAAAATTCGATTTTTTGAAGCCGCTAACACCAGGCTACCCCCTTAAAGAATTCTGCCCTTGCTAAAAATGGTTTGGCCCATTTCTCCTTTGGCACAGAGGATTTTCTGAGTGCCGCACACGAAATACAAAATAGAGGAATACGATACACCCTGCGAAAAACACCCTTATATATAAAAAACTACCCCAAGATTACTTAAAAAATTCTGCCCTTGCTAAAAGTGGTTTAGCCCATTTCTTCTTTGGCACAGAGAACCTTCTGAGTGCCGCACACAAAATACAAAATAGTGGAATACGATACACCTTGCGGCAGAATTTTTTAAGGTAGGCGTCTCGCTACGTGCTAGTCATGTGACTGTTTGTAGGTTTTCACGTTCAGAAATATATTTCAGGCAATTTTTGCTAAGAGAAAAATAATTTTATGAATTATGGTGTAAAATTTCATACGTGACAAAGTATGTTACTTTTTCCAAATTATGTGATTTTTTTCATTTGACTCCGTTTTGATCAGCTGATCATGCGAGTCGTCGAGAAAAGTTATCATCTTCTTTTCGATTGAATTTTGACAATTACTAAGAAAGGGTTTCAAAACGCATGACAGGGGTGTCAATCACTATCCAATTCGGCTAAGAAAGACGAGCCCCATAACCTGCAACTACAGTGATTAGCCAGCGGCGTTGCCAAGTCTTCCCAACCTCACCTCGACCAAAAAATGTCTGCTCGATTACCGCATTTTCACTAAAATAAACTAAAAAATTAGCAGCGAAATCTCCGGTAACCTATATATTTTATGGTTGCATCGGATTCTTCGAAATCTAATGTACAAAAAGCAATGTTTTTTTCTCACTTCATTTAATCGAAAAATACGAAAATATGTGATTGAAACCGTGATAGAGCCTTCTTTTCTGTATGAAGTAATGCAAAATTTGTGATTTTCGAGATCTATTTTCTAGAGTAAATAGTCGGTAAGGAGCCACAGAAAAAATCGACTGCAAAGCTGATCATATAATTTGATATAAAATCCGAAATCGAAAACTTTATCTAATACATGCCCTGACGAGACGACTACCTTAAGTGATTTTGGGGTAGGTTTTTTGTATAATGGTGTCTTCCGCAGCGTGTATCGTATTCCTCTATTTTGTATTTCGTGTGCGGCACTCAGGAGGTCCTCTGTGCCAAAGAAGAAATGGGCCAAACCATTTTTAAATAATCGCTCCAAGTACGTTCCAAACTTCATTCAGCTCTAGAATGAGGTTATGGGGTTTTGGTGTTTTAGGGTCAAGGGGTTATGGGATTACAGGATTACGGAGGTATAGAAAAATAATCAAAATGCGATGGTTTTGATTACAAGAGTTTAGAAGCTTATGAGGCTATATGGTTATAGGGTTATGGGGTTTTAAGGGTTATAAGATCAAGGGGTCATGGAGTTAATAGTTTATGAGGGTTTTAGGGCCAAACAGCTTAATTAAAGCGATTATTGAGATAAGACAAGTCGTATAAATCATATTGTAAGATCACTTCATCAGGTTTTTGGGTGATTTTGCTTATGGGGTCATGGGGTTATGGAGTTTTTTAAAAAGGCCACTCAAATTTCGAAAGCCCTCGCTTATACGAACATTTTAAGCCCAAACGCAATATTGTAAGTCGCTTCAATTTTTGGACAGAGGGAGGGGCCACTTGACGTGGAATGTCACATATATATAAATTGTATTTATACAATTTTCATTACAGTATTGGTGGGAACTTAAACAGCCACTGCAAATGGCATTTTGGTCGATATTGACATCGTGTTTGCTGCTACTTGTACTTTCTGTGGAGTGTTGTATGCTTTGGCGTAAAGTCAAAAGGTAAAAAAAGATAAACAGAACAAAATCCATGTGACTACAGTTTAATTCTGTGCCATTTGCTGTGCCGAAAGGTAGCGCATTACGTTATTTACATTATTTATACTATTACATTATACATTTATACTATTTACATTATTTGCATTATTCACAATGTTTACATTATTATTTACATTATTTACAGTGGCGATCGGAAGGTATAATGACAAACCACCGAGAGTATCTTGTCCAGGAAAAACCTTTTACAGATTTGATATAGTAATAGTATTTGTATTTATTTATGATGTTTTGATTGCAGGTGTCTGTAGATTTCAACGTGAGAGAATTTTGTACGATGTGCGATCTCAACTTTTACGGAACTTGTCTACGCATAGAAAGAGCGAAAAGCATCAACAATTGAAAACCTTTTTGCATCCCCGCTGCTTCCCTTATCTAAAAGAATTCCCGTCTCGTATAGAATACGACGAACACCGTTCAACACCCGCTCATATGAAGAATGCCGTTCGGTGCGAGGAACAACGAAAAAATAAAAAGAAAGGTAATGAAGAAAGGAGAATGAAAGAAAATGTTTGTTTTAGAAATAATTTCGAAGAGATTTTAAAATTGATAAATTGTTTTTGTAGACAAACTGGCAAAGGGAGAAGCTGAGGTTTGCACCGCGGAAGGCGAGGAGAAAGATGTTTGTCATGATGCAAAGAACGAAAAAGAGGAGGATTCAGAAGAACAAGAATACATCACGGGTATTATAGAAAATATAACTGAGAAGAAATTCAAAATACCATCTTACAAATATTGACGTTAAAATCAGATCTTTATTGGTATGGATTATTTAAGAAAAGTTATAAGTTTAATTTATGTAAAATTAATTTATATGAAAAAAAAAAAAACATTGTGCGTTCTCTTTGTACATGTATGCTATCTTTACAAGAAATTATATTTATTTAGGTAAATCTATGGTCAAAGTATAGTATCCCGATCAAATTGGTAGAAAATTTAGTAGTTTTATGTATAGTTTATGACGTCCTGGTGAAGTGACCATGGGCACAAAGTCCAAACATGGATTTTTCGAATTACAGAGCGTCAAACATCAAGAAAATGGGTTCATCGACTCATGGTAGTTCTGTGTACGGTCGTACTGGTTTGTGCCTGTGTGTGTGTGTGTGTGTGTGTGTGTGTGTGTGTGTGTGTGTGTGTGTGTGTGTGTGTGTGTGTGTGTGTGTGTGTGTGTGTGTGTGTGTGTGTGTGTGTGTGTGTGTGTGTGTGTGTGTGTGTGTGTGTGTGTGAGTGAGTGAGTGTGTGGTGTGTGAGTGAGTGAGTGTGTGGTGTGTGAGTGAGTGAGTAAGTGAGTGTGTGTGTGTGTGTGTGTGTGTGTGTGTGTGTGTGGTGTGTATGAACTTTTTATCAGGACGTCATAAACTACATCATACTAAATTTTTAGCCAATTTGACCGGGATCCATTTTCCCGTGGTTTGGTGCGGGGTCCTTTAAACTTGTCGGTTTCAATTGCTGTCGTATCGAGATATGATTTCATTGAGTTTCAACTTTATAAAATGTATGAGAGCGTATATCTAGAGAGCGTATAGCTCATATGAGCCGCACGCATGCGGCACTCACGTGTGTGCAAATTTTAAAATAAAAATGTTTATAAATAAATATATATTTGGTCTTCTTTAATTTAACGTTTTTACAGCTGTAATAGTACATATTATATTTATATTAAAAAGTAGGGTACAAGATGAGAGCAATTAATGCTCATATGACCCGCATGCATGCGGCACTCACGCGTGCGAGTCATATGAGCATCATTTGAGGACGCATCTGTCTAGCACCATGAGTGCACGCCGTGCAAATTATCCGCACGACGTGCACGCGTCGTGAGCTCACTTTGCGGGCATTTTGTTATCTGGGGTCTTTCATGGAAGGAAATTCAGTAACGATTGTTCATGAGGCCGATGACGATTATTAATGATCTAAACGATAGATTGATGCATATTACTTCAATTATTGTGTTAATTGTCTGTGCAATGATACTCATTTATATTGTTTTGTGTGAATAACTTGAAGGATCCTTTCTTTGATTTCTAACCATTTGTTCTGTGCTTGACTACGTCAAGAATAATTATATGCGAGCATACTATTACAGTTCTTATTATAAAGAATTTATTCAATTGATAAAGGATTATATTCGAGACTCTAAAGTATATTCGACAATAGCTCGAAAAAAAGGATTGTTCTTTACTAATCATTTACTTTTGTATTATATTTTATACAGATTACTTTCTTGTGATATACCGAATTATATTACTTTATATTGAGTACGTGATAATCAAACTGCGATTAAGTACTTTGAAACAAGAATTAAACCGAAGTACACATTTTCTCTCTACATAAAAATTCTCGTGTCATTTATCCTTCCTCATCTAAATCAAGAGGCCAGGCTCGTTTTTGGTTACCCTTTCATTTCCCGAGCGAATGACCTCGACTTACGGAACACCCTGTATAATTGAAATACGAACATGCTGCATTGTAGCTAACTTGCCCCGATAGTAGGGTAAGTTGGCTATGCGACATAAGTCCATGTTAAATTAATAAAGACGTAATAGAAACACAAAACGGGTAACAGATATGTACTTCTTGATAAAGATTGTATCTTTTAATGTTATTTTATAATGATCGAATAGCAAAATGCTGTTGCAGAAGAACAATTGTAAACTATTTTAGATGTAGCTTTCTTCCATATAAAAATATTTATATAAATATATATCTAGCTTCTATCAGCATCGTACCCAGGTAGCAAACACAAGTTATTTTATTTTGTCGTCAAATTTTGGTCTTTTACTGACCATTTCTGACATCACTAACTGACGGCATAATGACGTTAAAATGACGATCTAATGTCACAGAC
This sequence comes from Temnothorax longispinosus, assembly GCF_030848805.1. Classification (NCBI taxonomy): domain Eukaryota; kingdom Metazoa; phylum Arthropoda; class Insecta; order Hymenoptera; family Formicidae; genus Temnothorax; species Temnothorax longispinosus. The sequence goes on along the minus strand of NC_092367.1, from coordinate 14,514,719 downwards.
AATTGACGTCATTTTCTGACGTCTTATTGACGGCAAAAATAGGTCCATTGTACGACATACCGGTTTCTAGAAATGTTTTTTATGAAATTAAAATGTTAAAATGTCTACTTGATAAACGTTTATAAAAAAAATGTTCTTTTTCTTTATCTAAGAAAAAAAGCTTTTTTAACTGTTTCGTTACATGTCATGTGCGTATAGCCGCTCTCAAGGCGGTCACCCATCCTAGTACAGTACCGCGCCCGAGTCGCTTGACTTTGATGATCCAAAGGACAGTGACGATCTTCTCACCCTGATGCTTCCTTATTAACTGTACTTGTCTATAACAGGTACATTTTTTAAAGTGTTCAAAAATCTTGTAATGATAATCTTTTTGATAGCTATAACACTGCATGAAATAGTTATTATAAAACTGTATAATCACACGCAACTACATCTTTTTATACCATAAATTCGCCATTTTAATCATAAAGTTGCGAAACAAACATATTGTAGTTAATTTTGTGGTTTTTATTTTATTATTACTTTGTTATACAATATTAAAAAGTAAAAATAGTTATATTACAAAAAGACCTTATTTCGACGACTTTAAGACGTCTTTAAAATGACGTCTTTAGATGTTCAAATATGGGACAGATGGTCTAAGAAATGACGTCTTATATAAACGTCCATTATTAGTCGCCGATGTCATAGACCAAAAATGACTAAAAATAGACGTTTTAATGACGTTATGGAATAATGTCAGTATAATGTCATTTTTAAAGACATAGTCGCTTTTTGATCATTTGACGTCATTTGTACAAACATGACTGGTATTTGACGTCAAAATGACTTGTGTTTGCTACCTGGATAGGTAGCAAACCACATGCTTACACAGGTCTCACGCGCGCGGCAACAACAAATCAAGCTAAGCATGCCTTAATTGATATGAGTCAACATACCCCATCCTTATGATTTCAGTCATTTTCTTACAATAAATGACTGTTGTTCCTTAAAATGACATGTCGTATAGTAACAGAAATTTTTCTTTTAACTAATAATACGTCACTTTGATTTACTTCTCAAGCTGAAGAGCATTAATACGATATTTTGAAACGCTCGAAAATTTACTTGCCACCTCTTGAATTAGAGTTTTCTCTTTTTCTATTGTAATACTTGTTTGATTTAATAAAACTTTGGAAAAAGTACTTATATCATAAAAGAGATATTTTGTGATGACTTTTCCATTATTTCTTTTGCTAAAATACATAAACGGAACGCACTGCCAACTTGCCTCTTGTGCCAACGAGCCCCGGTTTCCTCTAAATTATATTTATGAAGATTTTCAAAATATTTAGTAAAGTATTTATGACATATGATCAATATTAATAAATATATATAAAATATTTTTCAATGTTTAAAATTTATAACAATTTAAGTTACACACGTGTATTAAAATTATATTTTTTCTTATCAAAGTTTATATAAATTGAGAGAGCAATATCATTAAGAAATTATTCTTTTATTACATATCTTGGAATTACGAGTAAAATGGTACTTCTTCTTATGACGCCGTCTCCTTTCGAAGGTTGGCGATCCAAATGGCCAACATAGTCTTAGATACGGCCATGCGAAAGATGTCCACTGAAGTACAGCCAAACCATCTTCCGATGTCTTTCAGCCAGGAATTTTGGTGCCTGCCGATGGATCTCTTCCCTTGAATCTTGCCTTGGATAATCAGTCGCATGAGTTCGTATCTTTCTCCTCGCATCAGGTGTCCTATCCTATATATCTCGTCTTTCTCTTCCTGATTGTCAACATGAGTTCCTTCTGCTTATGCATACGGCTAAGGACTTCCTCATTGGTTATTTTATTTACCCATGATATGCGCAACATACGACGGTACAGATACATCTCAGAAGCATCTATTTTCTTTTCCATATTTGGGTCAAGAGTCCAGCTTTCGCAACCGTATAACAGGGTACAGAATATGTAGCATCTGATCATACGGACCTTGAGGTCCAAAATGGTACTTGCATGCAAAAATTTGTTCTCTATATATTTATTTTAGACATTATTTTTATTTTCGCATAAGTTACAGATTTGTGTTATGGTTAGTATAACTTTGCATCGTGATGCGAATGAGAAGAAGTTCTGTTAATCTGTGAACAGATGGAGGAAGAAGCCTGGAAGTACACCTGACGCCAGTTCAACAACTTTGCAGTAAGCATTACTATTTGTGTAAATTAATCATTTCTTCCCGTTTATTTAGATCGCTTTATTTCAACAATTTAAAAATAATCATTGGAGAAAACAAATTAATCTGATACCGTGAAAGTTTAGTCTTATGAAAATTTTTTTTGAAAAATTTACAAATATTTTAATAAATATTAAATAAAAATGTGACAAAAAGTTCTAATAATCTTTTGAATCATTGATTATTCTAAACGCTATTTTAATTTAAATCTTATGGTTGTATATGTTACAAAGTCATCGCGGCTGACCACTATAAATACATATATTTTATATTTTTAATACATTCTATTTATATTTTAATTTTGTGACCAATAATAACACGTGAACATAGTGCTATTATTACGACGTTGACAATCATTTTGTAAAAAAATAAAACCTTTCTTTTGCGTTTTATGATTTTCATTAAATCGATATTTGTGCTTCAAAGGCTTGCATTTGTTTTACAGACAGGGATAAATTTTACACGAAGTGGTTGAGCAGAGGAAAGTACCAAATCAACCTGTATCCGAAGATTCTTTAAATAATCAATGGGCTCCAAGTAGAAATTGTGTATCAGAGGAGCTATCATCGCTTTCATTTCCAACATAGCAAACCGTTGACCTATAATTTGGTACATATCCTATGTTAATATAACATGGTATTATATCAGGATATAAAAAATACAGCTTACCGATGCAGTTACGTGGTCCAGCACTGAATGGTAAATACGAATAAGGGTGACGATTTCGGATTTTTTCAGGCAAAAATCTGTTAGGATCAAATACTTCTGGATTTGACCAAAAATTAGGATCTCTGTGGACTCCGTAAATGTTAAGATGCAAGAATGTTCCAGCAGGTACCAAATATGACTCTAAAAAGCATATCGTACAATAATTAAGATTTAGAAATAATAAAATTTAAGCTGTATTAAAATTTTAAAATTGAATATACATCTAATACAACATATATAGGAATAGTTGCTTATAGTTTGCATGATAAAAAATATAATACAATTATTATTTAAATTGTATTAAGCATTACTTGCTTAACATTATTTTTTTTTAAATATTATATTAGATGGAGCTTCGTACGTATTTAAAATTTTGAAATATTATAGAAATAAACTTCAATAAAGATATACAAATTTTTAAATCTCTGAAATATATGGAAATATTGCCTTTTATGCGTATTTACTTCATACATTTGTTGACATGTTGCGGAATATATTAAAAAATTTATACTAGAAAAAATTGGTTAAATGCATACGTAATTTTACGTCTTCCGCAGTAATTCGTGATAGCATATACACGCTGGGATATAAGCGCAATGCTTCCTTTATACATCTTTCCAAATATGATAGGTCTTGCAATAATTTTATAGTATACTTCTGTTCATTCTCTCGCAAGGCTGTATCGACTTCGTTCCTGACACGATCCTGTATGATTATTGTTAATTAAAAGGCATCTTTTGTTATTATGATATTTTTACGTAGAAACGAATATATTTCGAGAATATTTATTTTACAAATGTTTTGATTAATCCGTGTTTGAAATATGTGTACATAAATTACAATTAAGATATAAAAGAATATTTGAAATATGTGCGTACGCTTACGTGTGCGTATACGCATGCGCGCGCGTGCATTTTTTCTGTATCTTTTAATGCAAGAAAGCAAATTGTGTACATATACACATTTTTAAAAACATTTAAGAGGTTGATATTGATTCATATTTAATCCTCCGTCTGTATACATTTTTTTGCACCGTCGGAGTGGGTCTATCACGTTCGACGCGATTTTTCTCTAGCATAAAGTATTTTTAAAAATCTGAAAAAAATCATGAAACATTGTAGTTAACGATTTTATAATCATTTTGATAAACATTGTTTATTTAATATCTTTTGGTAGATTTGCAAGTTATATATGTATGAGCAGATATCATTTTGGCTCGGACGACATAGACTTACGTATACAGACGGAGGGTTAATAAATAACTTCTGTTAACAATTAATTTATTTGCCTAAGAATGGCGGCTCATACTTGACGATGGATACCTGAATGTCGTTATGTTCAGCTAATAGTGCCAAAATGAAGCACAGACCCGCCGCTGTAGTGTCATAACCCTATAATATAATTGTATACATCAATCTATCATAAACCGATGAATCAAATAATAATGAATAAAAATGGTTAAAAAGAAATTATGTACCTCCAACATAAAAGTATCAACTTCCTCTCGAATATCTAAATCAGTCATAAAGCCATCACGAGATGCCGCTATTAAAAGGTCCAACATTGCAAGTCGTTTTCTTCGTACTAAATCGAAATATATAAACATGTTTATATCAAATTAACAGCCAAATTCTTCTGTGACGTTTTTATTAACTTGACTACGTTAAGAATTTAAACTATAAGTATAATATTCATGAGTTGTAAAATATAATTTATAATATTGAACCAACTAGATTTAAGGAATAACTCCCGATTACATTACGTACTTCCTACCGGTTCTCCATCATCTCTCTTTGCCGACGTGTCATTATCAAAGCTTTTTAAGTATTGCCCATTAGTACGATCATGATAAAGTTTTCTTTCAGCAATTATCTATGTAAATACAACATTAATGGTTTTTTTTATAAATACATTAGTAATGTGTTGTTAACATTTACAAATTTTAATTTTTCTACGTAATAATCATGCTGTAATTTTGTTTGTGTTGTAATAATTTTAAATAAATACTATTGTCTGAATATACTATTAAGTAGCATTTTTGCGTACTCGTTTAGTAAATCCATGTAATATCTTCAGCAACTTCTTTTGCTCTCTACCTTTGGACGTCAACGAGAATATCCAATCGCTGTGCAGCCATTGTCTCATTACTCTAAATAATTAATAAATGTTAGGCATGTTACTTTAAGAACATGATAATACTTGGAAAACACACATTTCTTTAATTTTTTTAATACACTTGCAATTAGTTCTATTTCAGTAACTATATAAAAAAAAAATACATTTAAACATTAATAAAATTATGCTACAGAGATATGCAAAATTTTATATAGTTAAAATATTATACCTTTTTTTAACGATTTATTCTTAAATTTATTTCTATTTGTGTTTAAATAAACAATTTAACAGATATGTAATGTATAAATTTCTAATTAACGAAAGTGATGTTTTACATTAAGTATTGTATTATTGTACTTACCTCTTTATATAATTATACAATATACGAATTCATATTTTAATTAAGACAGAATATGGATATACAGTTATTTATTACATCTAATAACACAAGAATTATTATTATACCTGTAAGTAAGAAGTTCGCCCATTTTATGAACCGCTTCTCGATACTGTTGCTGGAAATCACCAAGGCCTCGTAAAGAAGTGCCCATGGCAGTTTCTGCAAAAGCATTTGTAAAAGTATCATGATAATATTATCATATATATTTCAAAAGTATCTGTGGCTGTAAAAATTATGTACGAATCAGTATCTATGTTGTGATATTAATATTTACAATTTAAAAAATTTGATTTTGGTCTAATTTAACTTATTAATATAAATAAAACTTACAGTAAAAATGTACAGTTATGAACATAACATACCACATATTGCATTCAACGTATGTTCACTAAAAAATGGTACTAAATCTTTCACAACTGTGCCTCCTGCATTTTTTAAAGATTTGGTCATGTTTTCACCTTCCTCAATCAAAATCTGAATAAAGTGCTGTAATATATTAAAATGAAATGTAGGGGTCAATATCTTTCGTCGTGAATGCCACTTGGCGCCTGAAACATAAATAACATATTACATAATTGTGTGATAACTATGTGCAGTAAAACATAAATTAAAATTAATTGATTTTTAATAACCATTAAATATTACAAATGTATTCTTTTTGTGATATGCGTTTAAACTTTTGCGACAACACATCGTGTAATAAAACAAGAAAGAAATTTTTTGAAATTCGCTTAATTGTTATTTTTTTTATAATATTTATATTTAACATGATTATATTATTTAATAATTTATTTTTTTATATTTAATAATACAATAATTTTTTTCATGATTGTTATACGATATTGTGAACATATGTAAATCTAATTATGTTCCAAACCGAACTCCTTAAACCCCGCGTAAATTCATATCGTAATCTCCGCGGGAATTGCCTTGATTACGTGAATCGTATACATAATATTATATCAAGCTAAACTTAAATTTATTTTGGGAATAACCGGCGTTTTATTCTGAGAATCTTCGAGCGACGGAAAAACTGTCTTTCTTTTTCTACGTAGGCTGGCTCTCTCCTTTTGTCTCGGGGTTTCTGATGTATGCGAAGTAAACACCCGGGACAAAGCGAGAGACTTCAGCGAAAACAGTTGATCGGCTGTCGATTCCAAAATCAGCTGAGTTCGAATTAAATATTCGGTAGGTCGGCGGCTGATTGGCTCGACAAATTTTTTGGCTCGTAGCCAGGAATCCGGTGTTCGTGTGACGCGCTCGTATAAAATCCCGGACCTTTGCGCGCGACCCCGCACTCGATTATTATTATCCGGAGCGATTACTGAATATAACAGTATTGCTATACTGAACCGAAACGATAGCTTGTCTTTCGCAGCGATTACCGAGAGACTTTCGTGGCTCGCGTCAAGTCTCTCCTTTTGGTACGAACCATGGGCGTGGCTCGCGGAACGGAGCTTTTTCGGCGTTCACGAATCATTAAATCCGTAGCTCGCGGACTTGCGTAACCGAATCAAAGACATTGTAAATATTGTAAATGTAGACTTATATTTTAACTGTGTAAATATACTATAGATTTAATAGTTATTTGTGCAACAAGTGCTGGAAGATGAAAATTCACGGGTGCGGAGTTGACGCACGAGCCGAAGGCGAGATAATCGATTAGAAGAAATAAAGTAAATATTTTTAAATTGAATTCTCTTGCGTAATGGAATATATGCTATTTACATTTAATTACATAAATTTATTCTGCTGTCAAAATTGAAACTTAAAACAATAAGAAGCCAAAGCAAAATTTAATAAAGCATAAATGAGATTTTCAGTCGTGACGTCACCAGGCCAAGATGGCTGGCCTATTCCTAAAAGTATTAGAGCTGTCATATGTAAACACATATAAAGCTTGTTTTTCATAAATAATTAATAAAATAACGGTGTTTGTAATAAAAAAAAGTGCGATGGGTAAACACCTAGAAGACAGAGGGGCAAGGTTTTCTTCTAGAGACACAAAAAATCGCGATTCTTGCTGTGGATTTGGCTGCAAAAGGTATAGATTAAAAGATACCTCTGTGCGATTCCACATGTTTCCACCTAAAGAAAAGTTCCATACTGAAAAAAAAGACATGTTTGGAAATATAGAAAAGATTGATGTTTGAAAAAAATGAGAGAGTTTTGAAAATAGCAAAACCAGAGTGGATAACCAAAAAGTGGACAGTGTGTTCTTTGCACTCTGACAGGAGTGACTACGTTCTGCCTGGTTAGTCAATATGATAATAACTGAACAATAACAAGTAAAATATATTTACTGAATATTAATGAGTAATATTAGTTATAATAAATTGTATATTAAATGTAGTATGTAAAATCAATTCACCGATTTTTTAAACGCAAAAGTATTTTAAACACTCCTGTTATCAATTGAAGATTAATAATAACAAATAAAATTTTCACTCATCGCACTTTTTTTATCACAAACACGTTATTTCATTAATTATTTATGGAAAACACAGCTTTATGTGTGTTTACATATGACAGCTTTAATACTTTCAGGAATAGGCCAGCCATCTTGGCCTCGTGACGTTACGACTGAAAATCCCAATACCATTATTTACATTAATATCGTTATGTTACCTCCACTAGTGAGAAGACCAGTACCCAACCACGGATGGAAAACATCATAAAGAAGACTCTTTTCGATATGTTTTGTGCTGCTTAATATTGTCTAAAATTAGAGAAAATATTAAGTTAAATGTTATTTAATTTAGACGCCATTTAAATAATCAATTAATTGATTTCAAAAGTGTTTTAAATATTCAATTATCTCTGAGAGATGAATGAATAAGAGATAATCATCTTTAATTTTAAATATACAATTATTTCAGACTTTTGACGAACAAACATATTTTTTTTTAATAAAAAAACATAAACAAATAAACATCTTATCGTCAATATATCAATAATAAAAAAACAGAATAATATTTCTCTCATACTTCACCTCTAAATCATTCGGATGACGAACGGATATTATAGGAAAAAAGAATAACCATATTTTTAAAATGGGATAAAACTCGTCAGTTATGGTAACCAGTAACTTCCATTGTTCTTCTAAAAGATGTACGTATATGTTTATTATGTAAATTCACAGAAATATAATAAATATTGATCGAAATATGTATAATTGATTTTATCGTTATATTTAATTAGGTTTTTCACCCGCGTTTCGTGCAGGCTTATTTAAACCTTTTCCTTTTTTTAAGTCTAGATCCCTTCCCTAAACCCTCTTTGTTCTTACTTTTTTCTTGCAGACAATTTTTTCTCCACTTTAAGTTATATTTTCCTTTCTTAAATTTATGTATTATATATAGAAATATATATTTATATATTTTACCGCGCATCGCGCGGATGTACCCTCTGCTGATCCGCCATTTTTGGCTCACTTTCATTTTTTAAATTATTTTTTCTAATTCTGTATCGCGTTGTATTTTGACACTCAAGTCAGGTAGTACGACCCTTTTATTTATTCCCATTTTGATAAAAATTTATACATTGTTTTTTATTTTAAAGAAGTTTCAATTTTTCCACATCATAAATGCCTGTGTGTTCTAATTTTGTTTCTCGTTAATGGAGAAAATGCCTAATGCATACCCTAGGGTTATGCCAGGCTTGCATCGCCATTAACGTTCATGACTGAAAAATTAAACTCATCGTCGCCATCCCCGAAAAATTAGAAAAATTTTGGAACCGGTTTCCAAAAAATTGGTTATAAAAAATTATATACATCATCGCCATTCCCGAAAAATTAGAAAAATTTTGGCACCGTTTTGAAGAAAATCGGTCCATTAATTGAATAAATAGTTCACAGTCAAAAAAATTTTAGCACCTGCAGTTTACAAAAAATCGGTACTTTAATGAAAAATTAAACCCGTATGAAAAATTTTGCACATCATCGCCATTCCCAAAAAATTAGAAAAATTTTGGCACCGGTTTCAAGAAAATCGATCCATTAATGAAAAATTATCCATTAATGGAAGATTAAACTTATCCTCAAAAAATTAAAAAATTTTAACACTGGTTTCAAAAAAATCGATCCATTAATACTTTTTATTTCTCGAAAAATTAGAAAAATTTTGAAACCGGTTTCCAAAAAATCGGTAACAAAAAATAATACACATCACCGCCATCCCCGAAAAATTCTACCCCTGTTTCATGTATAATTCTTTAAGATTCGGTCCATAACGAATAAGTAATTCGCGGTCAGACAGACAGATGGACATACAGACAGACAGACAGACGTCAGGTCCATTAATGAGAAATTAAACCCATCCCCGTTTAATTAGAAAAATTTGGCACCAGTTTCAAAAAAATCGGTACATTAATGAAAAATTAAACTCGTGGTATCAAGAAAATCGATTAATGAATAAGTAGTTCGGGGTCGGACATTAGATACTTATTATTTTCCGAAAAATTACGTATTATTTCCCAAAAAATTAGACAAATTTTGGTATCGGTTTCCAAAAAATCGGAAACAAAAAATTATACACATCATGGCAATCGTCGGAAAATTCTACCCCTACTTCATATATAACTCTTTAAGATTCGGTCCGTCCCCAAAAAATTAGAAAAATTTTTGCCCCGGTTTTAAGAAAATCGGTTCATTAATGAATAAGCAGCTCGCTGTCGGACATTAGGTACTTATTATTTCCCGAAAACTTACATCAAGCGACGCGGTAGCGTCGCGACGCCAAGTACATAAAAAGAGAGTTAGCAGACGACGCTACCAAGTAGCTTATCCGGAGTTTTCGGGCCGATCGATTTTCCGAATGAAATATCTCAAGAAAGAAAACTGCGATCAAAAATCTGACGACAGTTTTCCGTAATATAACGTTGATACGAGCTTTCGATTGCGACCAATTTGATTAAGATTGGTGCAGTCAATAATGAGATCTCGAAATCTAACATGTCAAAAAGTGAATTTTTTCGGCGACATCTCGGCAAAAAGTTCAGATTTTTGTCACACGAACACAGACACGCAAAGCCAGTTTGTCCCTCAAAATGCGTTTATACCGCTCTAGTCAATGCAACTGCATTCACACGCTCACATTCCTTGATGCTGATTGGTTATATTGGTAAAATTTCTGAACCGGTTTCCAAAAAAATCGGTAACAAAAAATTAAACGCATCATGGCAATCTCCGAAAAATTCTACCCCTGCTTTATATACAATTCTTTGAGCTTCGGTCCATTAACGAATGAGTAGTTCGCAGTCTGACAGACAGACCAGGAACTTATATATATATATATATATATATATATATATATATACCTATATGATGTACTTAGATATTTCATTGTTCCTCAAATAACTTCAATAATCAGAAAATAAATGTTATTGCTTAAAAATATTTACCTATAAGCTTAATAATTCTTAAAAGTAGTTAATGTGCAATAATATCAATAATTATATATCAGAGAAAAATGTTTGCAAATATTATATTTAAAAATTTAAGTGCACAGGTGAATATTTATTTACGAGAATATTGTATGTGAAGTTATAACTTACCTCGTGAAACAAGATA